>NW_026970067.1:0-300000 GCF_028390025.1 Pseudophryne corroboree
TTCCAATGCCTAGCTCTTTGCAAAAGAGAGATATCGGCAAGGAAAAGCTGTATTGTACCTTTGCATTTTTCTCCCAAACGAAGGACACTAGATTGAAAATTTTAAAGCCTCCTATTAGTGCTTCATCTACACGTTATAGCCCTGAATTTTCCAATGCCTATCTCTTTGCAAAAGAGAGATATCGGCAAGGAAAAGCTGTATTGTACCTTTGCATTTTTCTCCCAAACGAAGGACACTAGAATGAAAATTTTAAAGCCTCCTGTTAGTGCTTCATCTACACGTTATAGCCCTGAATTTTCCAATGCCTATCTCTTTGCAAAAGAGAGATATCGGCAAGGAAAAGCTGTATTGTACCTTTGCATTTTTCTCCCAAACGAAAGACACTAGAATGAAAATTTTAAAGCCTCCTGTTAGTGCTTCATCTACACGTTATAGCCCTGAATTTTCCAATGCCTATCTCTTTGCAAAAGAGAGATATCGGCAAGGAAAAGCTGTATTGTACCTTTGCATTTTTCTCCCAAACGAAAGACACTAGAATGAAAATTTTAAAGCCTCCTGTTAGGGCTTCATCTACACGTTATAGCCCTGAATTTTCCAATGCCTATCTCTTTGCAAAAGAGAGATATCGGCAAGGAAAAGCTGTATTGTACCTTTGCATTTTTCTCCCAAACGAAGGACACTAGAATGAAAATTTAAAAGCCTCCTGTTAGTGCTTCATCTACACGGTATAGCCCTGAATTTTCCAATGCCTAGCTCTTTGCAAAAGAGAGATATTGGCAAGGAAAAGCTGTATTGTACCTTTGCATTTTTCTCCCAAACGAAGGACACTAGAATGAAAATTTTAAAGCCTCCTGTTAGTGCTTCATCTGCACGTTATAGCCCTGAATTTTCCAATGCCTATCTCTTTGCAAAAGAGATATATTGGCAAGGAAAAACTGTATTGTACCTTTGCATTTTTCTCCTAAACGAAAGACACTAGAATGAAAATTTTAAAGCCTCCCGTTAGTGCTTCATCTACACGTTATAGCCCTGAATTTTCCAATGCCTAGCTCTTTGCAAAAGAGAGATATTGGCAAGGAAAAGCTGTATTGTACCTTTGCATTTTTCTCCCAAACGAAAGACACTAGAATGAAAATTTTAAAGCCTACTGTTAATGCTTCATCTACACGTTATAGCCCTAAATTTTCCAATGCCTATCTCTTTGCAAAAGAGAGATATCGGCAAGGAAAAGCTGTATTGTACCTTTGCATTTTTCTCCCAAACGAAGGACACTAGAATGAAAATTTTAAAGCCTCCTATTAGTGCTTCATCTACACGTTATAGCCCTGAATTTTCCAATTCCTATCTCTTTGCAAAAGAGAGATATCGGCAAGGAAAAGCTGTATTGTACCTTTGCATTTTTCTCCCAAACGAAGGACACTAGAATAAAAATTTTAAAGCCTCCTGTTAGTGCTTCATCTACACGTTATAGCCCTGAATTTTCCAATGCCTATCTCTTTGCAAAAGAGAGATATCGGCAAGGAAAAGCTGTATTGTACCTTTGCATTTTTCTCCCAAACGAAAGACACTAGAATGAAAATTTTAAAGCCTCCTGTTAGTGCTTCATCTACACGTTATAGCCCTGAATTTTCCAATGCCTATCTCTTTGCAAAAGAGAGATATCGGCAAGGAAATGCTGTATTATACCTTTGCATTTTTCTCCCAAACGAAAGACACTAGAATGAAAATTTTAAAGCCTCCTGTTAGTGCTTCATCTACACGTTATAGCCCTGCATTTTCCAATGCCTATCTCTTTGCAAAAGAGAGATATCGGCAAGGAAAAGCTGCATTGTACTTTTGCATTTTTCTCCCAAACGAAAGACACTAGAATGAAAATTTTAAAGCCTCCTGTTAGTGCTTCATCTACACGTAATAGCCCTGAATTTTCCAATGCCTATCTCTTTACAAAAGAGAGATATCGGCAAGGAAATGCTGTATTGTACCTTTGCATTTTTCTCCCAAACGAAAGACACTAGAATGAAAATTTTAAAGCCTCCTGTTAGTGCTTCATCTACACGTTATAGCCCTGAATTTTCCAATGCCTATCTCTTTGCAAAAGAGAGATATCGGCAAGGAAAAGCTGTATTGTACCTTTGCATTTTTCTCCCAAACGAAAGACACTAGAATGAAAATTTTAAAGCCTCCTGTTAGTGCTTCATCTACACGTTATAGCCCTGAATTTTCCAATGCCTATCTCTTTGCCAAAGAGAGATATCGGCAAGGAAAAACTGTATTGTACCTTTGCATTTTTCTCCCAAACGAAAGACACTAGAATTAAAATTTTAAAGCCTCCTGTTAGTGCTTCATCTACACGTAATAGCCCTGAATTTTCCAATGCCTATCTCTTTACAAAAGAGAGATATCGGCAAGGAAATGCTGTATTGTACCTTTGCATTTTTCTCCCAAACGAAAGACACTAGAATGAAAATTTTAAAGCCTCCTGTTAGTACTTCATCTACACGTTATAGCCCTGCATTTTCCAATGCCTATCTCTTTGCAAAAGAGAGATATCGGCAAGGAAAAGCTGCATTGTACTTTTGCATTTTTCTCCCAAACGAAAGACACTAGAATGAAAATTTTAAAGCCTCCTGTTAGTGCTTCATCTACACGTTATAGCCCTGAATTTTCCAATGCCTATCTCTTTGCCAAAGAGAGATATCGGCAAGGAAAAACTGTATTGTACCTTTGCATTTTTCTCCCAAACGAAAGACACTAGAATTAAAATTTTAAAGCCTCCTGTTAGTGCTTCATCTACACGTTATAGCCCTGAATTTTCCAATGCCTATCTCTTTGCAAAAGAGAGATATCGGCAAGGAAAAGCTGTATTGTACCTTTGCATTTTTCTCCCAAACGAAGGACACTAGAATGAAAATTTAAAAGCCTCCTGTTAGTGCTTCATCTACACGGTATAGCCCTGAATTTTCCAATGCCTAGCTCTTTGCAAAAGAGAGATATTGGCAAGGAAAAGCTGTATTGTACCTTTGCATTTTTCTCCCAAACGAAAGACACTAGAATGAAAATTTTAAAGCCTACTGTTAGTGCTTCATCTACACGTTATAGCCCTGAATTTTCCAATGCCTAGCTCTTTGCAAAAGAGAGATATCGGCAAGGAAAAGCTGTATTGTACCTTTGCATTTTTCTCCCAAACGAAAGACACTAGAATGAAAATTTTAAAGCCTCCTGTCAGTGCTTCATCTACACGTTATAGCCCTGAATTTTCCAATGCCTATCTCTTTGCAAAAGAGAGATATCGGCAAGGAAAAGCTGTATTGTAACTTTGCATTTTTCTCCCAAACGAAGGACACTAGAATGAAAATTTAAAAGCCTCCTGTTAGTGCTTCAACTACACGGTATAGCCCTGAATTTTCCAATGCCTAGCTCTTTGCAAAAGAGAGATATTGGCAAGGAAAAGCTGTATTGTACCTTTGCATTTTTCTCCCAAACGAAGGACACTAGAATGAAAATTTTAAAGCCTCCTGTTAGTGCTTCATCTACACGTTATAGCCCTGAATTTTCCAATGCCTAGCTCTTTGCAAAAGAGAGATATCGGCAAGGAAAATCTGTATTGTACCTTTGCATTTTTCTCCCAAACGAAAGACACTAGAATGAAAATTTTAAAGCCTCCTGTTAGTGCTTCATCTACACGTTATAGCCCTGCATTTTCCAATGCCTATCTCTTTGCAAAAGAGAGATATTGGCAAGGAAAAGCTGTATTGTACCTTTGCATTTTTCTCCCAAACGAAAGACACTAGAATGAAAATTTTAAAGCCTACTGTTAGTGCTTCATCTACACGTTATAGCTCTGAATTTTCC
Organism: Pseudophryne corroboree; assembly: GCF_028390025.1. Classification (NCBI taxonomy): domain Eukaryota; kingdom Metazoa; phylum Chordata; class Amphibia; order Anura; family Myobatrachidae; genus Pseudophryne; species Pseudophryne corroboree. The sequence goes on from NW_026970067.1 coordinate 3,853, forward strand.
AATGCCTAGCTCTTTGCAAAAGAGAGATATCGGCAAGGAAAAGCTGTATTGTACCTTTGCATTTTTCTCCCAAACGAAAGACACTAGAATGAAAATTTTAAAGCCTCCTGTTAGTGCTTCGTCTACACGTTATAGCCCTGAATTTTCCAATGCCTATCTCTTTGCAAAAGAGAGATATCGGCAAGGAAAAGCTGTATTGTACCTTTGCATTTTTCTCCCAAACGAAGGACACTAGAATGAAAATTTTAAAGCCTCCTGTTAGTGCTTCATCTACACGTAATAGCCCTGAATTTTCCAATGCCTATCTCTTTGCAAAAGAGAGATATCGGCAAGGAAATGCTGTATTGTACCTTTGCATTTTTCTCCCAAACGAAAGACACTAGAATGAAAATTTTAAAGCCTCCTGTTAGTGCTTCATCTACACGTTATAGCCCTGCATTTTCCAATGCCTATCTCTTTGCAAAAGAGAGATATCGGCAAGGAAAAGCTGCATTGTACTTTTGCATTTTTCTCCCAAAAGAAAGACACTAGAATGAAAATTTTAAAGCCTCCTGTTAGTGCTTCATCTACACGTTATAGCCCTGAATTTTCCAATTCCTATCTCTTTGCAAAAGAGAGATATCGGCAAGGAAAAGCTGTATTGTACCTTTGCATTTTTCTCCCAAACGAAGGACACTAGAATGAAAATTTTAAAGCCTCCTATTAGTGCTTCATCTACACGTTATAGCCCTGAATTTTCCAATGCCTATCTCTTTGCAAAAGAGAGATATCGGCAAGGAAAAGCTGTATTGTACCTTTGCATTTTTCTCCCAAACGAAGGACACTAGAATGAAAATTTTAAAGCCTCCTATTAGTGCTTCAACTACACGTTATAGCCCTGAATTTTCCAATGCCTATCTCTTTGCAAAAGAGAGATATCGGCAAGGAAAAGCTGTATTGCACCTTTGCATTTTTCTCCCAAACGAAGGACACTAGAATGAAAATTTTAAAGCCTCCTGTTAGTGCTTAATCTACACGTTATAGCCCTGAATTTTCCAATGCCTATCTCTTTGCAAAAGAGAGATATCGGCAAGGAAATGCTGTATTGTACCTTTGCATTTTTCTCCCAAACGAAAGACACTAGAATGAAAATTTTAAAGCCTCCTGTTAGTGCTTCATCTACACGTTATAGCCCTGCATTTTCCAATGCCTATCTCTTTGCAAAAGAGAGATATCGGCAAGGAAAAGCTGCATTGTACTTTTGCATTTTTCTCCCAAACGAAAGACACTAGAATGAAAATTTTAAAGCCTCCTGTTAGTGCTTCATCTACACGTTATAGCCCTGAATTTTCCAATGCCTATCTCTTTGCAAAAGAGAGATATCGGCAAGGAAAAGCTGTATTGTACCTTTGCATTTTTCTCCCAAACGAAGGACACTAGAATAAAAATTTTAAAGCCTCCTGTTAGTGCTTCATCTACACGTTATAGCCCTGAATTTTCCAATGCCTATCTCTTTGCAAAAGAGAGATATCGGCAAGGAAAAGCTGTATTGTACCTTTGCATTTTTCTCCCAAACGAAGGACACTAGAATGAAAATTTTAAAGCCTCCTGTTAATGCTTCATCTACACGTTATAGCCCTGAATTTTCCAATGCCTATCTCTTTGCAAAAGAGAGATATCGGCAAGGAAAAGCTGTATTGTACCTTTGCATTTTTCTCCCAAACGAAAGACACTAGAATGAAAATTTTAAAGCCTCCTGTTAGTGCTTCATCTACTTGTTATAGCCCTGAATTTTCCAATGCCTATCTCTTTGTTATCATGCTGTTAACTGGGTTCAGATCACAAGTTGTACGGTGTGATTGGTGTGGCTGGTATGAGTCTTACCCGGGATTCAAAATCCTTCCTTATTGTGTACGCTCGTCCGGGCACAGTATCCTAACTGAGGCTTGGAGGAGGGTCATAGGGGGAGGAGCCAGTGCACACCAGCTAGTCCTAAAGCTTTTACTTTGTGCCCAGTCTCCTGCGGAGCCGCTATTCCCCATGGTCCTTTCGGAGTCCCCAGCATCCACTACGGACTATGAGAAATAGAATTATCGGTAAGTAAATTCTTATTTTCTGGACTGTGTCCAGGATCATCCTTAGGAATAGAAGACGTGTCGTCGGGATCAGCTGCGATTTTGGAATATTAAGAATCCAACCGTGCTGCCGCAACACTACCTGAGATAGTGCTACCCCGACTACCAACTGTTCCCTGGATCTTGCCCTTATCCGGAGATCGTCCAAGTAAGGGATAATTAAAACTCCCTTCCTTCGAAGGAGTATCATCATTTCGGCCATTACTTTGGTAAAGACCCGGGGTGCCGTGGACAAACCAAACGGCAGCGTCTGAAACTGATAGTGACAGTTCTGTACCACAAACCTGAGGTACCCTTGGTGAGAAGGGTAATTTGGGACATGGAGATAAGCATCCTTGATGTCCAGAGACACCATATAATCCCCTTCTTCCCGGTTTGCCATCACCGCTCTGAGTGACTCCATCTTGAATTTGAACCTTTGTATGTAAGTGTTCAAGGATTTCAGATTTAAATTAGGTCTCACCGAGCCGTCCGGCTTCGGTACCACAAACAGCGTGGAATAATACCCCTTTCCCTGTTGTAGGAGGGGTACCTTGATTATCACCTGCTGGGAATACAGCTTGTGAATGGCTTCCCATACCGCCTCCCTGTCGGAGGGAGACGTCGGTAAAGCAGACTTTAGGAAAACGGCGAAGGGGAGACGTCTCGAATTCCAATTTGTACCCCTGAGATACCACCTGAAGGATCCAGGGGTCCACCTGTGAGTGAGCCCACTGCACGCTGAAATTTATGAGACGGGCCCACACCGTTTCTGTTCCTGGGAACTGGCTGTTTGCTGCAGCCTTTTTCCTCTCCCTCTGCCACGGGGCAGAAATGAGGAGCCTTTTGCCTGCTTGCCCTTATGGGGCCCAAAGGACTGCGCCTGATAATACGGCGTCTTCTTATGTTGAGAGGCTACCTGGGGTAAAAATGTGGATTTCCCAGCCGTTGCCGTGGCCACCAGGTCTGTTAGACCTACCCCAAATAACTCCTCCCTTTTATAAGGCGATACTTCCATATGCCTTTTGGAATCAGCATCACCTGACCACTGTCTTGTCCATAACCCTCTTCTGGCAGAAATGGACAGCGCACTTACTCTTGATGCCAGTCGGCAAATATCCCTCTGTGCATCACTCATATATAGAAAGCATATTTTAAATGCTCTATAGTCAGTAATATACTGTCCCTATCTAGGGTATCAATATTGTCAGTCAGGGAATCCGACCAAGCCACCCCAGCACTGCACATCCAGGCTGAGGCGATTGCTGGTCGCAGTATCACACCCGTGTGAGTGTATATACATTTTAGGATATTTTACTGCTTTCTGTCAGCAGGTTCCTTAAGGGCGGCCGTATCCGGGGACGGTAGTGCCACCTGTTTAGACAAGCGTGTGAGCGCTTTATTCACCCTAGGGGGTGTTTCCCAATGTGCCCTATCCTCTGGCGGGAAGGGGTATGATGCTAATAACTTTTTAGGAATTAACAGTTTTTATCGGGGGAAACCCACGCATCATCACACACTTCATTTAATTCCTCAGATGCAGGAAAAACTACAGGCAGTTTTTTCTCACCCAACATAATACCCTTTTTAGTGGTACTGGTATTATCAGAAATGTGTAAAAACATTTTCCATAGCCTCAATCATGTAACGTGTGGCCCTACTGGAAGTCACATTCGTCTCTTAATCGTCGACACCGGAATCAGTATCCGTGTCGGCGTCTATATCTGCCATCTGCGGTAACGGGCGTTTTAGAGCCCCTGATGGCTTTTGAGACACCTGGACAGGCACAGGCTGAGTAGCCGGCTGTCTCATGTCATCAATCTTTTGTAAAGAGCTGACACTGTCACGTAATTCCTTCCATAAGCTCAGCCACTCAGGTGTTGACTCCCTAGGGGGTGACAACTCCATTACAGGCAATTGCTCCGCCTCCACACCATTTTCCTCCTCATACATGTCGACACAATCGTACCGACACACAGCACACACACAGGGAATGCTCTGATAGAGGACAGGACCCCACTAGCCCTTTGGGGAGACAGAGGGAGAGTATGCCAGCACACACCAGAGCGCTAATAATATATATACAGGGATAACCTTATATAAGTGTTTTTCCCCTTATAGCTGCTGTATTGTTATACTACGCCTAATTAGTGCCCCCCTCTCTTTTTTAACCCCTTTCTGTAGTGTAGTAACTGCAGGGGAGAGCCAGGGAGCTTCCCTCCAACGGAGCTGTGAGAGAAAATGGCGCCAGTGTGCTGAGGAGATAGGCTCCGCCCCCTTCTCGGCGGCCTTTTCTCCCGTTTTTCTGTGGAATCTGGCAGGGGTTAAAATTCATCCATATAGCCCTGGGGGCTATATGTGATGTATTTTCGCCAGCCAAGGTGTTTCTATTGCTGCTCAGGGCGCCCCCCCCTAGCGCCCTGCACCCTCAGTGACCGAAGTGTGAAGTGTGCTGAGGAGCAATGGCGCACAGCTGCAGTGCTGTGCGCTACCTTGGTGAAGACAGGATGTCTTCTGCCGCCGATTTTCCGGACCTCTTCTTGCTTCTGGCTCTGTAAGGGGGCCGGCGGCGCGGCTCTGGGACCGAGCTCCGAGGCTGGGCCTGTGTTCGGTCCCTCTGGAGCTAATGGTGTCCAGTAGCCTAAGAAGCCCAATCCACTCTGCACGCAGGTGAGTTCGCTTCTTCTCCCCTTAGTCCCTCGATGCAGTGAGCCTGTTGCCAGCAGGTCTCACTGAAAATAAAAAACCTAAAACTAAACTTTCACTAAGAAGCTCAGGAGAGCCCCTAGTGTGCACCCTTCTCGGCCGGGCACAAAAATCTAACTGAGGCTTGGAGGATTGTCATAGGGGGAGGAGCCAGTGCACACCAGGTAGTCCTAAAGCTTTACTTTTGTGCCCAGTCTCCAGCGGAGCCGCTAATCCCCATGGTCCTTATGGAGTTCCCAGCATCCACTAGGACGTCAGAGAAACACTGATAGAGTACATTATATTTATGAATTAATTGCTTCCAGATTCTGCAGCAGCATCATCAGCACCACCAGTGTTACTCACAGTCACTTCACACTGACTGCTGCACAACACATCACTTAATTTCCGGGCCGCCCGCCACCTGGTGAAGAGACATGGGAGATGAAGGACCAGCAGTGCCACGTTGAGCGGAAGTATTGTGAATTAGTTACCCACACACTCCTTGTGACACCTGCTCCCCGTCTGCCCTCCCACCCGCCGCCTGCCGTCCGGAACCCGCACTGACAAGTAAGTCTCAGCAGAATGTGTCTGCCAGCAGCTCCCAGTCCCTCCTAGAGGAACACTGCCAGTGGTGTGGCGGCCGCGGCACACTAGGACTGAGAGACCGCAGCAGGAGGAAAGCACAGGTGGGCGGGAGGAGAGCATGGGCGGACATCACCATGTCACATTGCAAGGTGACGCCAGTCCCCCCAGTGAGGCCGCCGACGAATGCACTCAGCATAGTATTAGCAGCAGGCAGAGGGGGGTCGGGTGCAGCGGTGGTGGGAGGTACGGAAATGAGCTGCAGGCTAGGCTCCACCGATCACACACTCAGCGATCACTGTGCTACAGCAAGCGTGGCGTGCAGCGGTGCTGGACATTAGGGAGTGCCTGTGCGCACCAGGCACCCCCTGTACGCACGCCTATGCGCTACCACCACCCATATGCCACACTACATCACTATGCTACAGCCCTCCCATATGCTGCACTTCATAATTACACTATACCCCCCATACAACATACTACATCACCACACTACACTACTCACAATAAAATTAAAACATCCCAGTTCCTCATTCTTAATGAGCTCACGTGAGTTCTCTCCCCAACGGAGCTCCAGACCAAGTAACAATGAAGACACCAGCAGCGTGTAGGGGGCAGGCCTGGTCCACTTGTCAGGAGAGAGCAGTCACAGGAGGGTAAGAAGGGGGCGGGGCCTAGTCCTACAGATGGGAGAGAGCACAGACAGGAGAGAGCAAGGTACAGGGGTAGAAGGGGACGGAGCCTATTCTTACACGCTTTCAAAATTCGACTTTAAAATTCGACATTTGACAAATTCGACTTTTCTGCAATGGTACAAATGCGGCAATTCGACAAAAGTATATTCAATTGAAGTTTGTAAATTCGACAACAGTGCTTTTAAACAGTAAATTCGTCATTTTCAATCCGCCACACTTTGCTGGCGGAATCTAATAAAAAAAATTTAAAAACATGTTTTTTTTTTGCATTTTTTTTTTTTCTGGTAATAGCATATCTATTTATATTAGAAGGGATTAGGTACTTGGTTTGTCTTTTTTGGAGGCACAAGTATTATTTATATATTTTTTAAAATATTATTTATTTTTTAAATGGAATGTGAAAAACCCGAAAAAAAATTGCGTGGGTCCCCCCTCCAAAGCATAACGAGCCTCGGGCTCTTCGAGCCGGTCCTGGTTCTAAAAATCTGGGGGAAAAACGGACAGGGGATCCCCCGTATTTTTAAAACCAGCACCGGGCTCTGCGCCTGGTGCTGGTGCAAAAAATACGGGGAACAAAAAGAGTAGGGGTCCCCCGTATTTTTTACACCAGCATCGGGCTCCACTAGCTGGACAGATAATGCCACAGCCGGGGGTCACTTTTATACAGTGCCCTGCGGCCGTGGCATTAAATATCCAACTAGTCACCCCTGGCCGGGGTACCCTTGGGGAGTGGGGACCCCTTCAATCAAGGGGTCCCCCCCAGCCACCCAAGGGCCAGGGGTGAAGCCCGAGGCTGTCCCCCCCATCCAAGGGCTGCGGATGGGAGGCTGATAGCCTTGAGAAAATTTAAATAATATTGTTTTTTCTAGTAGTACTACAAGTCCCAGCAAGCCTCCCCCGCAAGCTGGTACTTGGAGAACCACAAGTACCAGCATGCAGGAGAAAAACGGGCCCGCTGGTACCTGTAGTTCTACTGGGGAAAAAATACCCAAATAAAAACAGGACACAGACACCGTAAAAATTTAACTTTATTTCCCACCTGCCGACACACCCATACTTACCTATGTTGACATGAAGCAGTCGGTCCTCTTCTCCAAGTAGAATCCACGGGTACCTGAAAATAAAAGATAATTATACTCACCTGATCCAGGTTCCAGATTAAATCCACGTACTTGGCAAAACAACAAACCGAACACCCGGACCAGACGGACTGAAAGGGGTCCCATGTTTACACATGGGATCCCTTTCCACGAATGCAGACATCCGAATCTCGCGAGAATCCGACAGCGGGATGATGACGTTCGTGCGCGCTCGGGCTAGCCGAGCAAGGCGGGAAGGTTCGAACCTGCCTCGGACCCGTGTAAAATGGGTGAAGTTCGGGGGGTTCGGATTCCGACGAACCGAACCCACTCATCACTAGTATGTACGTGAGTGTCAGGTGCCGTGCGCGTACATACGTGTCAGTGCCGTGCGTGTACGTACGTGTGTGTCAAGTGTCGTGCGTGTACGTGTGTGTGTGTGTGTCAGGTGGCGCGTACCTACATGTGTGTATGTCAGGTGCTGTGCATGTGTGTACGTACAGGCGTGTGTCAGGTGCCGCGCGTGTACGTACGTGTGTGTGTGTGCCAGGAGCCGCGCGTGTACATGCGTGTGGGTGTCAGGAGCCGTGCGTATACGTACATACGTGTAGGTGTCAGGTGCCGTGCGTATACGTATATACGTGTGTGTGTCAGGAGCCGCGCGTGTTCGTACATGTGTGTGTGTGTCAGGAGCCACGCGTGTGTGTGTGTGTCAGGAGCCGCGCGTGTTCGTACATGTGTGTCAGGTGCCGCACGTGTATGTGTGTGTGTGTGTGTTAAATTCCGCGTGTGTACGTACGTATGTGTGTGCCTGGAGCCGCGCGTGTACATACATGTGTGTGTGTGTCAGGTGCTGTACGTGTATGTGTGTGTCTCAGGTGCTGCACGTGTATATGTGTGTATCTCAGGTGCTGCATTTGTATGCGTCAGCTGCCACGTGGGTGTCAGGTGTTGAGCGTGTATGTGTTTGTGTCGCATCTGTATGTGTGTGACTGTCAGGTGCTGCACGTGTATGTGTGTGTCAGGTGCTGCATGTATATATGTGTGTGTTAGGTGCTGTTCATGTATGTGGGAGTGGCAGGTGCTACATGTGTATATATGTGTGAGTGGCAGGTGCTGCGTGTGTATACGAGTGTGTGTGAGGTGCTGCGAGTGTATGTGTGTGTTAGGTGCTCTGAGTGTATATGATTGTGTGTCAGGTGCTGTGCGTGTGTGCGTTAAATGCCACATGTATGTATGTATGTGTGTCAGGTGCTGCGTGTGTGTGTGGGTGTGTCAGGTGCTGCATGTCTGTGTGTGTGGGTGTGTCAGGTGCTGCATGTGTGTGTGTGTGTGTGTGTGTCTGTCAGGTGCTGCATGTGTGTGTCAGGTGCTGCATGTCTGCGTGTGTGTCAGGCGCTGCATGTCTGTGTCAGGTGCTGCGTGTGTGTGTGTGTGTCAGGTGCTGTGTGTGTGTGTGTGTGTGTGTCAGGTGCTGCGTGTCTGCGTGTGTGTGTCAGGTGCTGCGTGTCTGCGTGTGTGTGTCAGGTGCTGCGTGTGTGTGTGTGTGTGTGTGTGTGTCAGGTGCTGCGTGTCTGCGTGTGTGTGTCAGGTGCTGCATGTCTGCGTGTGTGTGTCAGGCGCTGCATGTCTGTGTGTCAGGTGCTGCGTGTGTGTGTGTCAGGTGCTGTGTGTGTGTGTCAGGTGCTGCGTGCCGTGTGCGTGTGTCAGGTGCGTGAGTGTGCGTGTGTCAGGTGCGTGAGTGTGTGTGTGTCAGGTGCGTGAGTGTGTGTGTGTGTGTCAGGTGCGTGAGTGTGTGTGTCAGGTGCGTGAGTGTGTGTGTGTCAGGCGCTGCGTGTCTGTGTGTGTCAGGCGCTGCGTGTCTGTGTGTGTAAGGCGCTGCGTGTGAGTGTGTGCGTGTGTGTCAGGTCCGTGTGAGTGTCAGGTGCTGCGTCTGTGTGTGTGTGTCAGGTGCTGCGTGTGTGCGTGTGTGTCAGGCGCTGCGTGTGCGTGTGTCAGGCGCTGCAGGGAGGGCGGGAAGGACGGACAGCAGGGAGGGCGGGGGGGGGACGGACACACAGCAGGGAGGGCGGGGGGAGAACGGACACACAGCAGAGAGGAGGAGGGGGGGTGGCCGGACACAGCGGGAGGAGGGGGGGTGGCCGGACACAGCGGGAGGAGGGGGGTGGCCGGACACAGCGGGAGGAGGGGGGGTGGCCGGACACAGCGGGAGGAGAGGGGGTGGCCGGACACAGCGGGAGGGGGGGGTGGCCGGACACAGCGGGAGGGGGGGGTGGCCGGACACAGCGGGAGGGGGGGGTGGACGGACACAGCGGGAGGGGGGGTGGACGGACACAGCGGGAGGGGGGGGTGGCCGGACACAGCGGGAGGAGGGGAGGGTGGCCGGACACAGCGGGAGGGGGGGGTGGCCAGACACAGCGGGAGGGGGGGGTGGCCGGACACAGCGGGAGGGGGGGGTGGCCGGACACAGCGGGAGGGGGGGTGGACGGACACAGCGAGAGGGGGGGGTGGCCGGACACAGCGGGAGGGGGGGGTGGCCGGACACAGCGGGAGGAGGGGAGGGTGGCCGGACACAGCGGGAGGAGGAGAGGGTGGCCGGACACACAGCAGGGAGGGCGCGGTGGGGAACACACTGCAGGGAGGAGGGGGGGGGACACACAGCAGGGAGGGCAAGGGGGGGGCGACGGACACACAGCAGGGGGGGGGAGGGAGACGGACACACAGCAGGGAGGGCGAGAGGGGGAGGGGGGGGTGACTGGTGACCATAGAGACCTTGATAAATACCGCATACTGCACGGAGGGAGGGCCGGACACAGCGGGAGGAGGAGGAGGGAGGAGTGGCCGGACACAGCTGCCCGAGGCGCCTCCTACTGCCAGCCGCACTACAGACGCGGGGAGGAGACGCAGGCAGCCACCAGGGAAGGTCCGGCGGGCGGCCGGGCACACAGCGGGCGAGCGGGCGGGCGAGCGGGCGGGCGGGCGGGCGGGAGGGGAGGGTGGCCGGGCGGGCGGGAGGGGAGGGTGGCCGGACACGCGGGGGAGAAGTGGAAGCTGGGTACACAGCGGTGGGCTGCCTGACAGAACTCACCCAGTGCTACGCAGCTCCGGCGATCTCCTCCCGCTTCATGGACCTCAATGAACTCACACGCCGGGAACCGCTGGCTGTCCTCCTGCAGCTCCACGTGACTCCTTCCCGCTCTGTCTCCTCGTGCCCAAATGCCAGAGCTACTCTCTGTACACCCCCTGCTGGCGGTCACTGCGCAGGCGCAACAAATTGAAATGCCCTATCTCTATAATGGGGCATATTTCTCTTAATTAAAAAAACCCTATAACTTTCTGAAAAACCACAACCCCAAAAGGCACTACACTGGGGCATACTCTATCTAGTAAAACAAACCCCAAGTCTTAATTCGTCCTCTATCCTGACTTATGCCTTCCCGAAAAAATCTTCATTCACTCTATGGGAAAACGTTGTCAAAAAGCCACAGAGGGAGTGGCAGAAAAAAACTGACAGTTGGAAATTTAGCTTACTCCCAATTCCTCATTTTTTATTATTTTGCCCTGAAATTTGTCCTGCAGCAGCGGGTGACGATTCTACGCGTCCATACCAAATTTCAGCTCAGTACGTCCAATCAGTTTTGAGGTGTAGCCCCTCAAACACCATGCCCCCATCTCAGAAGTTCCCTATGGGAGAATTCCGTTTGTTCGATTCAGCCTTAATATAAGGGCACGACCGTGCCCTTATAATTGACTGTATTGTTTTCTTTCAAAAATCCACTTAATTTTCTTTACCCGATTATTAAAATGGTAATTGACAAAAACAAACTACATTGTCACCAGAAGAGCAATACAAAATGTACAAGTGATATATTAAAATCATCTTTCCAGCTTGAATTTCAATGATGCATTGGGGCAACGATTTTGTGAGAAACATCTTCACCCTTAAATAAAGATTTTCTTAATTCCTTACCTGTGTGCTAATTAGATATCACCTTGTTTTCACATTAAACAGACTTCCACATGAGAAAACAGCAAAGATGCAGTGGCGTTAATGTTTCCTGGTGTCAACCTGTATTATTTCCGTAGATATTGAAATGAGGATGCATCTTGCTGCCTTTCCAATGAAGCAAGTTTAATTTAGTAATAGGTGAAAAACCATCCCTACAAAGATGTTAATCAGATACTTGGCTTTGTGGACACTTTTCAGAGAACAAATTTGTTATCATAAAAATAAAGCCAGAAAATGAAGAGCTGTTTAATCACTCAATTGGATTTTTCTGCCAGCATTTTTCTTTTTCTCTGCAACCCACTGCTAAATTGTGCTTCCTTGCTGTTTTTTTATAAAATCACTTAATCAAATTTAACTCTGATTACATCAGAGAAGGCCAGGTACCCTACACCATAAGAGGGGGTTTGCAATTTTGACTTGTCTACTTAAATATCACCAAAATCTGATCACAAGGTCAATTACGTCCCTGGGTGGGATTGAACCACCAACCTTTTGATTAATAGCTGAACACACTAACCGATTGCGCCACAGAGACACTTTGCAAAAACTATATACTGACAAAGACTAATAAGCATTCATCTAGAACGTTTCCTAGAAAAACTTTAAAAAGTCAATAATCTGGAGAGTTTTTGTAAGATGTTTCTTCCAGCAACCAATGAAGAAACACATTGGTACTTTCGCATGATGAGTGAGTGCTTCAGGATCTCTTGCACTTACATGTGCAGTAGAGTACTGCAATGGAAGCATGCTGGGCCCATAACCCAGAGGTAGGCAGATTGAAACTATCCTTTGCTATATGCATTTTTTTTTGTTCATTAAAGTAATCCAAAACTGGGATTGATATTTTAGCTTTTATTTTTACTTAAAGTACAATAACTTTTACCATTTTAATTTGTTTTAATAGTATATTGACAGTATTGTTTTCTTTCAAAAATCCACTTAATTTTCTTTACCCTATTATTAAAATGGTAATTGACAAAAACAAACTACATTGTCACCAGAAGAGCAATACAAAATGTACAAGTGATATATTAAAATCATCTTTCCAGCTTGAATTTCAATGATGCATTGGGGCAACGATTTTGTGAGAAACATCTTCACCCTTAAATAAAGATTTTCTTAATTCCTTACCTGTGTGCTAATTAGATATCACCTTGTTTTCACATTAAACAGACTTCCACATGAGAAAGCAGCAAGGATGCAGTGGCGTTAATGTTTCCTGGTGTCAACCTGTATTATTTCAGTAGATATTGAAATGAGGATGCATCTTGCTGCCTTTCCAATGAAGCAAGTTTAATTTAGTAATAGGTGAAAAACCATCCCTACAAATATGTTAATCAGATACTTGGCTTTGTGGACACTTTTCAGAGAACAAATTAGTTAGCATAAAAATAAAGCCAGAAAATGAAGAGCTGTTTAATCACTCAATTGGATTTTTCTGCCAGCATATTTCTTTTTCTCTGCAACCCACTGCTAAATTGTGCTTCCTAGCTGTTTTTATAAAATCACTGAATCAAATCTAACTCTGATTACATCAGAGAAGGCCAGGTACCCTACACCATAACAGGGGGTTTGAAATTTTGACTTGTCTACTTAAAGATCACCAAAATCTGATAACAAGGTCAATTAAGTCCCTGGGTGGAATTGAACCACCAACCTTTTGGTTAATAGCCTTACACACTAACTGATTGCGCCACAGCAACACTTTGCAAAAGTATATACTGACAAAGGCTAATAAGCATTCATCTAGAACGATTCCTAGAAACATTTTAAAAAGTCAATAATGTGGAGAGTTTTTGTAAGATGTTTCTTCCATCAACCAATGAAGAAACACATTGGTACTTTCCCATGATGAGTGAGTGCTTCAGGATCTCTTGCACTTACATGTGCAGCAGAGTACTGTAATGGAAGCATGCTGGGTCCATAACCCAGAGGTAGGCAGATTGAAACTATCCTCTGCTATATGCATTTTTTTTTGTTAATTAAAGTAATCCAAAACTGGGATTGAAATTTTTGCTCTTTTATTTTTACTTAAAGTACAATAACTTTTACCATTTTAATTTGTTTTAATAGTATATTGACAGTATTGTTTTCTTTCAAAAATCCAATTAATTTTCTTTACCCGATTATTAAAATGGTAATTGACAAAAGCAAACTACATTGTCACCAGAAGAGCAATACAAAATGTACAAGTGATATATTAAAATCATCTTTCCAGCTTGAATTTCAATGATGCATTGGGGCAACGATTTTGTGAGAAACATCTTCACCCTTAAATAAAGATTTTCTTAATTCCTTACCTGTGTGCTAATTAGATATCTCCTTGTTTTCACATTAAACAGACTTCCACATGAGAAAGCAGCAAGGATGCAGTGGCGTTGATGTTTCCTGGTGTCAACCTGTATTATTTCAGTAGATATTGAAATGAGGATGCATCATGCTGCCTTTCCAATGAAGCAAGTTTAATTTAGTAATAGGTGAAAAACCATCCCTACAAAGATGTTAATCAGATACTTGGCTTTGTGGACACTTTTCAGAGAACAAATTTGTTAGCATAAAAATAAAGCCAGAAAATGAAGAGCTGTTTAATCACTCAATTGGATTTTTTTGCCAGCATATTTCTTTTTCTCTGCAACCCACTGCTAAATTGTGCTTCCTAGCTGTTTTTATAAAATCACTGAATCAAATCTAATTCTGATTCCATCAGAGAAGGCCAGGTACCCTACACCATAACAGGGGTATTCGAAATTTTGACTTGTCTACTTAAAGATCAACAAAATCTGATAACAAGGTCAATTACGTCCCTGGGTGGGATTGAACCACCAACCTTTTGGTTAATTGCCGTACACACTAACTGATTGCGCCACAGCAATACTTTTCAAAAGTACATACTGACAAAGGCTAATAAGCATTCATCTAGAACGTTTCCTATAAAAACTTTAAATAGTCAATAATCTGGAGAGTTTTTGTAAGATGTTTCTTCCATCAACCAATGAAGAAACACATTGGTACTTTCCCATGATGAGTGAGTGCTTCAGGATCTCTTGCACTTACATGTGCAGCAGAGTACTGTAATGGAAGCATGCTGGGTCCATAACCCAGAGGTAGGCAGATTGAAACTATCCTCTGCTATATGCATTTTTTTTTGTTAATTAAAGTAATCCAAAACTGAGATTGACATTTTTGCTCTTTTATTTTTACTTAAAGTACAATAACTTTTACCATTTTAATTTGTTTTAATAGTATATTGACAGTATTGTTTTCTTTCAAAAATCCAATTAATTTTCTTTACCCGATTATTAAAATGGTAATTGACAAAAACAAACTACATTGTCACCAGAAGAGCAATACAAAATGTACAAGTGATATATTAAAATCTTCTTTCCAGCTTGAATTTCAATGATGCATTGGGGCAACGATTTTGTGAGAAACATCTTCACCCTTAAATAAAGATGTTCTTAATTCCTTACCTGTGTGCTAATTAGATATCACCTTGTTTTCACATTAAACAGACTTCCACATGAGAAAACAGCAAAGATGCAGTGGCGTTAATGTTTCCTGGTGTCAACCTGTATTATTTCCGTAGATATTGAAATGAGGATGCATCTTGCTGCCTTTCCAATGAAGCATGTTTAATTTAGTAATAGGTGAAAAACCATCCCTACAAAGATGTTAATCAGATACTTGGCTTTGTGGACACTTTTCAGAGAACAAATTTGTTATAAAAATAAAGCCAGAAAATGAAGAGCTGTTTAATCACTCAATTGGATTTTTCTGCCAGCATTTTTCTTTTTCTCTGCAACCCACTGCTAAATTGTGCTTCCTAGCTGTTTTTTTATAAAATCACTTAATCAAATCTAACTCTGATTACATCAGAGAAGGCCAGGTACCCTACACCATAAGAGGGGGTTTGCAATTTTGACTTGTCTACTTAAATATCACCAAAATCTGATCACAAGGTCAATTACGTCCCTGGGTGGGATTGAACCACCAACCTTTTGATTAATAGCTGAACACACTAACCGATTGCGCCACAGAGACACTTTGCAAAAAGTACATACTGACAAAGACTAATAAGCATTCATCTAGAACGTTTCCTAGAAAAACTTTAAAAAGTCAATAATCTGGAGAGTTTTTGTAAGATGTTTCTTCCAGCAACCAATGAAGAAACACATTGGTACTTTCGCATGATGAGTGAGTGCTTCAGGATCTCTTGCACTTACATGTGTAGCAGAGTACTGCACTGGAAGCATGCTGGGCCCATAACCCAGAGGTAGGCAGATTGAAACTATCCTTTGCTATATGCATTTTTTTTTGTTCATTAAAGTAATCCAAAACTGGGATTGATATTTTAGCTTTTATTTTTACTTAAAGTACAATAACTTTTACCATTTTAATTTGTTTTAATAGTATATTGACAGTATTGTTTTCTTTCAAAAATCCAATTAATTTTCTTTACCCGATTATTAAAATGGTAATTGACAAAAACAAACTACATTGTCACCAGAAGAGCAATACAAAATGTACAAGTGATATATTAAAATCATCTTTCCAGCTTGAATTTCAATGATGCATTGGGGCAACGATTTTGTGAGAAACATCTTCACCCTTAAATAAAGATTTTCTTAATTCCTTACCTGTGTGCTAATTAGATATCACCTTGTTTTCACATTAAACAGACTTCCATATGAGAAAACAGCAAAGATGCAGTGGCTTGGATTTTTGAAAGAAAACAATACTGTCAATATACTATTAAAACAAATTAAAATGGTAAAAGTTATTGTACTTTAAGTAAAAATAAAAGCTAAAATATCAATCCCAGTTATGAATTACTTTAATGTACAAAAAAATAATGCATATAGCAAAGGATAGTTTCAATCTGCCTACCTCTGGGTTATGGGCCCAGCATGCTTCCATTGCAGTACTCTGCTGCACATGTAAGTGCAAGAGATCCTGAAGCACTCACTCATCATGCGAAAGTACCAATGTGTTTCTTCATTGGTTGCTGGAAGAAACATCTTACAAAAACTCTCCAGATTATTGACTTTTTAAAGTTTTTCTAGGAAACGTTCTAGATGAATGCTTATTAGTCTTTGTCAGTATGTATTTTCTGCAAAGTGTCTCTGTGGCGCAATCGGTTAGTGTGTTCAGTTATTTATCAAAAGGTTGGTGGTTCAATCCCACCCAGGGACGTAATTGACCTTGTGATCAGATTTTGGTGATATTTAAGTAGACAAGTCAAAATTGCAAACCCCCTCTTATGGTGTAGGGTACCTGGCCTTCTCTGATGTAATCAGAGTTAGATTTGATTAAGTGATTTTATAAAAAAAACAGCTAGGAAGCACAATTTAGCAGTGGGTTGCAGAGAAAAAGAAAAATGCTGGCAGAAAAATCCAATTGAGTGATTAAACAGCTCTTCATTTTCTGGCTTTATTTTTATGATAACAAATTTGTTCTCAGAAAAGTGTCCACAAAGCCAAGTATCTGATTAACATCTTTGTAGGGATGGTTTTTCACCTATTACTAAATTAAACTTGCTTCATTGGAAAGGCAGCAAGATGCATCCTCATTTCAATATCTACGGAAATAATACAGGTTGACACCAGGAAACATTAACGCCACTGCATCTTTGCTGTTTTCTCATGTGGAAGTCTGTTTAATATGAAAACAAGGTGATATCTAATTAGCACACAGGTAAGGAATTAAGAAAATCTTTATTTAAGGGTGAAGATGTTTCTCACAAAATCATTGCCCCAATGCATCATTGAAATTCAAGCTGGAAAGATGATTTTAATATATCACTTGTACATTTTGTATTGCTCTTCTGGTGACAATGTAGTTTGTTTTTGTCAATTACCATTTTAATAATCGGGTAAAGAAAATTAATTGGATTTTTGAAAGAAAACAATACTGTCAATATACTATTAAAACAAATTAAAATGGTAAAAGTTATTGTACTTTAAGTAAAAATAAAAGAGCAAAAATATCAATCCCAGTTTTGGATTACTTTAATTAACAAAAAAAAAATGCATATAGCAGAGGATAGTTTCAATCTGCCTACCTCTGGGTTATGGACCCAGCACTTCCATTACAGTACTCTGCTGCACATGTAAGTGCAAAAGATCCTGAAGCACTCACTCATCATGGGAAAGTACCAATGTGTTTCTTCATTGGTTGATGGAAGAAACATCTTACAAAAACTCTCCACATTATTGACTTTTTAAAATGTTTCTAGGAATCGTTCTAGATGAATGCTTATTAGCCTTTGTCAGTATGGACTTTTGCAAAGTGTTGCTGTGGCGCAATCAGTTAGTGTGTAAGGCTATTAACCAAAAGGTTGGTGGTTCAATCCCACCCAGAGACTTAATTGACCTTGTTATCAGATTTTGGTGATCTTTAAGTAGACAAGTCAAAATTTCAAACCCCCTGTTATGGTGTAGGGTACCTGGCCTTCTCTGATGTAATCAGAGTTAGATTTGATTCAGTGATTTTATAAAAACAGCTAGGAAGCACAATTTAGCAGTGGGTTGCAGAGAAAAAGAAATATGCTGGCAGAAAAATCCAATTGAGTGATTAAACAGCTCTTCATTTTCTGGCTTTATTTTATGCTAACAAATTTGTGCTCTGAAAAGTGTCCACAAAGCCAAGTATCTGATTAACACCTTTGTAGGGATGGTTTTTCACCTAATATTAAATTAAACTTGCTTCATTGGAAAGGCAGCAAGTGATGTCATCCAAGCAGTGGGTCAAAGTTGGCTTCAAACCTCGTCTGCTTATGAAAAGAGAAAAGGGGTATGCAGGGCATGGCGGCCTTTTGCGGTGCTTGGATGACCCCTAGTTCGCATTAAATAATGCAGTCGAGTTTCCCACATTTGGGGAAATCACAGGGGTCAGCATACCCAGAATGCAATGAATGAACCGCTCCCTGGGAGAACAGTCTTCATGACCATGGTATCTCCTATGCAAAATAAGTATGATTTGGGATAGGGCTGGGGAGGGCCGCTGCTCAGGCACATCTCTGTCAAGTAAAGGAGATTCAACTGAGGCAGCACAAGGGAACTCTCATCTGGGGACAACAACTGCAGGGAGAACACATATTTTCAGATGAACATGGGAGGGCAGAAGGCTGCCTAATACTGAAGCACCCCCAAACAACAAACCAAATGCAACAACTAGTGCAAGCATTCCTGGGGGAAGGCCTGCAGCAGATGGATTTGCATATGGCGATGTCATCCAAGCAGTGGGTCAAAGTTGGCTTCAACCCTCGTCTGCATATGAAAAGAGAAAAGGGGCGTGCAGGGCATGGCGGCCTTTTGCGGCACTTGGATGACACCTAGTTCACATTTCTTGCAGCAGCTGGGCACTGTAACAGCTCCAGAGCTGCTCTGTAAGGCAAGTAAAAGGGTGTGGGCCCTGCAGCACTACCTGTAGTTCGCATTGTGCGAGACCCCTAGTTCGCATTAAACACCCCCACCCTCCTTCGGTGTGGGGCTCATGTTGGCCATGCCCCAGCCCCTGAAGCATTCACGCTGATTTCTTGCAGCAGCTGGGCACTGTAACAGCTCAAGAGCTGCTCTGTAAGGCAAGTAAAAGGGTGTGGGCCCTGCAGCACTACCTGTAGTTTGCATTGTGCTTTGGAAGGCACAAAGTAAGCAGACGGGAAGAGAAGTCAGGATAGTGCACAAGGGTATAGACGGGAGGGGCTCAAGAAAAAAGAAGTGGAAACAGACAGCAAACTAGGCTTCCAATGCACAATGCAAACTACAGGTAGTGCTGCAGGGCCCACACCCTTTTACTTGCCTTACAGAGCAGCTCTGGAGCTGTTTAATCACTCAATTGGATTTTTCTGCCAGCATAATTTTTCTCTTACGTCCTAGAGGATGCTGGGGACTCCGTAAGGACCATGGGGGATAGACGGGCTCCGCAGGAGACATGGGCACTTTAAGAAAGACTTTAGATCTGGGTGTGCACTGGCTCCTCCCTCTATGCCCCTCCTCCAGACCTCAGTTTACTACTGTGCCCAGAGGAGACTGGGTGCTTTTCAGGGAGCTCTCCTGAGTTTCCTGACAGAAAGTATATTTGTTAGATTTTTTTATTTTCAGGGAGCCTGCTGGCAACAGACTCCCTGCATCGAGGGGCGGAGGGGAGAGATGCACACCTACTTCTGTGAGTTGATAGGCTCTGCTTCTTAGGCTACTGTACAGCATTAGCTCCAGAGGGATCGGTACGCAGGTCTCACCCTCGCCGTCCGTCCCAGCGCCGCGCCGCCGTCCCCCTCGCAGAGCCGGAAGATAGAAGCCGGGTGAGTATGAGAAGAAAAGAAGACTTCAGAGGCGGCGGAAGACTTCATGATCTTCACTGAGGTAACGCACAGCAGTAAAGCTGTGCTCCATTGCTCCCATACACCTCTCACACGGCAGTCAGTGTAAGGGTGAAGGGCGCAGGGGGGACGCCCTGGGCAGCAATATAGACCTCTCTTTGGCAAAATAAATATATATGCAGCTAGGCACTGTATATATATATAAGAGCCCCCGCCTTTTTTTTACTATATTTGAGGGGGTGGGGCTTCTCCCTCAGCACTCACCAGCGCCATTTTCTCCACAGCACCGCTGAGGGGAAGCTCCACGGACTCTCCCCTGCTTATACCACGGTAGAAAGAGGGTCTTAAAGAAGAGGGGGGCACATAATTAGGCGCATATATATATGGAAATACAGCGCTACTGGGTAAACATAAAATTATTGTGTTTTTTTCCTGGGTCATATAGCGCTGGGGTGTGTGCTGGCATACTCTCTCTCTCTGTCTCTCCAAAGGGCCTTGTTGGGGAACTGTCCTCAGATAAGAGGATTCCCTGAGTGTATGGTGTGTCGGTACACGTGTGTCGACATGTCTGAGGTAGAAGGCTCTCCTAGAGAGGAGCAGGAGCAAATTAATGTGGTGTCTCCATCGACAACGCCGACACCTGACTGGATGGATATGTGGAATGTTTTAAGTGCTAATGTAAACTTATTACACAAGAGATTAGACAAAGCTGAAGCTAGGGAACAGTCAGGGAGTCAACCCATGCCTGTCCCTATGTCGCAGGGACCTTCGGGGTCTCAAAAGCGCCCACTATCCCAAATAGTTGACACAGATACCGACACGGATTCTGACTCCAGTGTCGACTACGATGATGCAAAGTTACAGCCAAAATTGGCTAAATGTATTCGATATATGATTATTGCACTAAAAGATGTTTTGCACATCACAGAGTCCCCTGTCCCTGACACGAGGGTACACATGTATAAGGGAAAGAAACCTGAGATAACCTTTCCCCCCTCACATGAGTTGAACGAATTATGTGAAAAAGCTTGGGAATCTCCAGACAAAAAGCTGCAGATTCCCAAAAGGATTCTTATGGCGTATCCTTTCCCGCCAATGGACAGGATACGGTGGGAATCCTCCCCTAGGGTGGATAAAGCATTGACACGCTTATCCAAAAAGGTAGCGCTGCCATCCCAGGATACGGCTACCATCAGGGACCCTGCTGACCGCAAGCAGGAGGTTACCCTAAAGTCCATTTACACACATTCTGGTACCTTACTCAGACCGGCAATTGCGTCGGCCGGGGTTGTAGCGCGGTGGCAGCGGAATTGCAGACCCGTCCTCAATTCCTGCTAAAAGTGGAATCATCCTTTCATATGAACCAACCTATTGTGATGCCTGTGGCTACGCGTGACTTGGAGGATTCCGAGTCCCTTGATGTGGTCAGGGCTTTGAAAATTTACGTGGCCAGAACGGCTAGAGTCAGAAAAACAGAAGCACTGTTTGTCCTGTATGCAGCCAACAAGATTGGCACCCCTGCTTCAAAGCAGACTATTGCTCTCTGGATCTGTAACACGATTCAGCAGGCGCATTCTATGGCGGCAAATCCATCTGCGAACTACAGGTAGTGCTGCAGGGCCCACACCCTTTTACTTGCCTTACAGAGCAGCTCTGGAGCTGTTACAGTGCCCAGCTGCTGCAAGAATTCAGCTTGAATGCTTCAGGGGCTGGGGCATAGCCAACATGAGCCCCACACCAAAGGAGGGTGGAGGTGTTTAATGCAAACTAGGGGTCAGCCAAGCGCCGCAAAAGGCCACCATGCCCTGCACGCCCCTTTTCTCTTTTCATATGCAGACGAGGGTTGAAGCCAACTTTGACCAACTGCTTGGATGACATCACCATATGCAAATCCATCTGCGGCAGGCCTTCCCCCAGGAATGCTTGCACTAGTTGTTGCATTTGGTTTGTTGTTTGGGGGTGCTTCAGTATTAGGCAGCCTTCTGCCCTCCCATGTTCATCTGAAAATATATGTTCTCCCTGCAGTTGTTGTCCCAAGATGAGAGTTCCCTTGTGCTGCCTCAGTTGAATCTCCTTTACTTGACAGAGATGTGCATGAGCAGCGGCCCTCCCCAGCCCTATTCCAAATCATACTTATTTTGCATAGGAGATACCATGGTCATGAAGATTTTTCTCCCAGGGTGAGGTTCATTCATTGCATTTTGGGTATGCTGACCCCTGTGATTTCCCCAAATGTGGGAAACTCGACTGCATTATTTGTGGTAGTGGGAGGCTGTGTTTGTGATTTCTTCTGGTCAGCTCTGGTAAAAGTCAGATTTCTTTGTTTCAGATTTTCCTTTAGCCTTGTTCTTCTTTCGAGAGTTCCCTTGTGCTGCCTCAGTTGGATCTCCTTCACTTAACAGGGGGGTGCCCGAGCAGCGACCCTCCCCAGCTCTAGCCCAACTCCTACTTACCTGCCAGGTGAGATACTATGATCATGAAGGTGCTTCTCCCTGGGCAAAGCTCACCCATTGCACTCTGGGTGTGCTGCCCCTGCGATTTCCCCAAATGTGGGAAACTTGACTGCATAATTTGTGTTTCCCCTGGTCGGCTCTCGTATAATTCAGATCTCTTTGTCTCAGATCTCTCTCCAGCCTAGTTTGCTGTCTGTTTCCACTTCTCTTTTCTTCAGCCGCTCCCTTCTATACCCTTGTGCACTATCCTGACTTCTCCTCCCGTCTGCTTACTTTGTGCCTTCCAATGCACAATGCAAACTACAGGTAGTGCTGCAGGGCCCACACCCTTTTACTTGCCTTACAGAGCGTCTCTGGAGCTGTTACAGTGCCCAGCTGCTGCAAGAAATCTGCTTGAATGCTTCAGGGGATGGGACATGGCCAACATGAGCCCCACACCAAAGGAGGGTGGAGCAGAAGGCTGCCTAATACTGAAGCACCCCCAAACAACAAACCAAATGCAACAACTAGTGCAAGCATTCCTGGGGGAAGGCCTGCCGCAGATGGATTTGTGGTGATGTCATCCAAGCAGTTGGTCAAAGGTGGCTTCAACCCTCGTCTGCATATGAAAACAGAAAAGGGGCGTGCAGGGCATGGTGGCCTTTTGCGGCGCTTGACTGACCCCTAGTTTGCATTAAACACCTCCACCCTCCTTCGGTGTGGGGCTCATGTTGGCTATGCCCCAGCCCCTGAAGCATTCAAGCTGATTTCTTGCAGCAGCTGGCCACTGTAACAGCTCCAGAGCTGCTCTGTAAGGCAAGTAAAAGGGTGTGGGCCCTGCAGCACTACCTGTAGTTTGCATTGTGCATTGGAAGGCACAAAGTAAGCAGACGGGAGGAGAAGTCAGGATAGTGCACAAGGGTATAGAAGGGAGCGGCTGAAGAAAAGAGAAGTGGAAACAGACAGCAAACTAGGCTGGAGAGAGACCTGAGACAAAGAGATCTGAATTATACGAGAGCCGACCAGGGGAAACACAAATTATGCAGTCAAGTTTCCCACATTTGGGGAAATCGCAGGAGCAGCACACCCAGAGTACAATGGGTGAGCCTTGCCCAGGGAGAAGCACGTTCATGATCATAGTATCTCACCTGGCAGGTAAGTAGGAGTTGGGCTAGAGCTGGGGAGGGTCGCTGCTCGGGTACCCCCCTGTAAAGTGAAGGAGATCCAACTGAGGCAGCACAAGGGAACTCTCGAAAGAAGAACAAGGCTAAAGGAAAATCTGAGACAAAGAAATCTGACTTTTACCAGAGCTGACCAGAAGAAATCACAAACACAGCCTCCCACTACCACAAATAATGCAGTCAAGTTTCCCACATTTGGGGAAATCACAGGGGTCAGCATACCCAAAATGCAATGAATAAACCTCACCCTGGGAGAAAAATCTTCATGACCATGGTATCTCCTATGCAAAATAAGTATGATTTGGAATAGGGCTGGGGAGGGCCGCTACTCATGCACATCTCTGTCAAGTAAAGGAGATTTAACTGAGGCAACACAAGGGAACTCTCATCTGGGGACAACAACTGCAGGGAGAACATATATTTTCAGATGAACATGGGAGGGCAGAAGGCTGCCTAATACTGAAGCACCCCCAAACAACAAACCAAATGCAACAACTAGTGCAAGCATTCCTGGGGGAAGGCCTGCCGCAGATGGATTTGCATATGGTGATGTCATCCAAGCAGTGGGTCAAAGTTGGCTTCAACCCTCGTCTGCATATGAAAAGAGAAAAGGGGCGTGCAGGGCATGGTGGCCTTTTGCGGCGCTTGGCTGACCCCTAGTTTGCATTAAACACCTCCACCCTCCTTTGGTGTGGGGCTCATGTTGGCTATGCCCCAGCCCCTGAAGCATTCAAGCTGATTTCTTGCAGCAGCTGGGCACTGTAACAGCTCCAGAGCTGCTCTGTAAGGCAAGTAAAAGGGTGTGGGCCCTGCAGCACTACCTGTAGTTCGCATTGTGCGTTGGAAGGCACAAAGTAAGCAGACAGGAGGAGAAGTCAGGATAGTGCGCAAGGGCATAGAAGGGAGCGGCTCAAGAAAAGAGAAGTGGAAACAGACAGCAAACTAGGCTGGAGAGAGACCTGAGACAAAGAGATCTGAATTATACGAGAGCCGACCAGGGGAAACACAAATTATGCAGTCAAGTTTCCCACATTTGGGGAAATCGCAGGAGCAGCACACCCAGAGCAATGGGTGAGCCTTGCCCTGGGAGAAGCACCTTCATGATCATAGTATCTCACCTGGCAGGTAAGTAGGAGTTGGGCTAGAGCTGGGGAGGGTCGCTGCTCGGGTACCCCCCTGTAAAGTGAAGGAGATCCAACTGAGGCAGCACAAGGGAACTCTCGAAAGAAGAACAAGGCTAGAGGAAAATCTGAGACAAAGAAATCTGACTTTTACCAGAGCTGACCAGAGGAAAGCACAAACACAGTCCCCCACTACCACAAATAATGCAGTCAAGTTTCCCACATTTGGGGAAATCACAGGGGTCAGCATACCCAAAATGCAATGAATGAACCTCACCCTGGGAGAACAATCTTCATGACCATGGTATCTCCTATGCAAAATAAGTATGATTTGGAATAGGGCTGGGGAGGGCCGCTGCTCATGCACATCTCTGTCAAGTAAAGGAGATTCAACTGAGGCAGCACAAGGGAACTCTCATCTGGGGACAACAACTGCAGGGAGAACACATATTTTCAGATGAACATGGGAGGGCAGAAGGCTGCCTAATACTGAAGCACCCCCAAACAACAAACCAAATGCAACAACTAGTGCAAGCATTCCTGGGGGAAGTTCTGCAGAAGACGGATTTGCATACGGTGATGTCATCCAAGCAGTGGGTCAAAGTTGGCTTCAACCCTCATCTGCATATGAAAAGAGAAAAGGGGCGTGCAGGGCATGGCGGCCTTTTGCGGTGCTTGGATGACCCCTAGTTCGCATTAAACACCTCCACCCTCCTTTGGTGTGGGGCTCATGTTGGCCATGCCCCATCCCCTGAAGCATTCAAGCAGATTTCTTGCAGCAGCTGGGCACTGTAACAGCTCCAGAGCTGCTCTGTAAGGCAAGTAAAAGGGTGTGGGCCCTGCAGCACTACCTGTAGTTTGCATTGTGCATTGGAAGGCACAAAGTAAGCAGACGGGAGGAGAAGTCAGGATAGTGCACAAGGGTATAGAAGGGAGCGGCTGAAGAAAAGAGAAGTGGAAACAGACAGCAAACTAGGCTGGAGAGAGACCTGAGACAAAGAGATCTGAATTATACGAGAGCCGACCAGGGGAAACACAAATTATGCAGTCAAGTTTCCCACATTTGGGGAAATCGCAGGGGCAGCACACCCAGAGTGCAATGGGTGAGCCTTGCCCTGGGAGAAGCACCATCATGATCATAGTATCTCACCTGGCAGGTAAGTAGGAGTTGGGCTAGAGCTGGGGAGGGTCTCTGCTCGGGCACCCCCCTGTCAAGTGAAGGAGATCCAACTGAGGCAGCACAAGGGAACTCTCAAAAGAAGAACAAGGCTAGAGGAAGATCTGAAACAAAGAAATCTGACTTTTACCAGAGCTGACCAGAGGAAAACACAAACACAGTCCCCCACTACCACAAATAAAGCAGTCGAGTTTCCCACATTTGGGGAAATCACAGGGGTCAGCATACCCAGAATGCAATGAATGAACCTCACCCTGGGAGAATAATCTTCATGACCATGGTATCTCCTATGCAAAATAAGTATGATTTGGGATAGAGCTGGGGTGGGCCGCTGCTCAGGCACATCTCTGTCAAGTTAAGGAGATTCAACTGAGGCAGCACAAGGGAACTCTCATCTGGGGACAACAACTGCAGGGAGAACACATATTTTCAGATGAACATGGAAGGGCAGAAGGCTGCCTAATACTGAAGCACCCCCAAACAACAAACCAAATGCAACAACTAGTGCAAGCATTCCTGGGGGAAGGCCTGCCGCAGATGGATTTGCATATGGTGATGTCATCCAAGCAGTGGGTCAAAGTTGGCTTCAACCCTCGTCTGCATATGAAAACAGAAAAGGGGCGTGCAGGGCATGGTGGCCTTTTGCGGCGCTTGTCTGACCCCTAGTTTGCATTAAACACCTCCACCCTCCTTCGGTGTGGGGCTCATGTTGGCTATGCCCCAGCCCCTGAAGCATTCAAGCTGATTTCTTGCAGCAGCTGGGCACTGTAACAGCTCCAGAGCTGCTCTGTAAGGCAAGTAAAAGGGTGTGGGCCCTGCAGCACTACCTGTAGTTTGCATTGTGCATTGGAAGGCACAAAGTAAGCAGACGGGAGGAGAAGTCAGGATAGTGCACAAGAGTATAGAAGGGAGCGGCTGAAGAAAAGAGAAGTGGAAACAGACAGCAAACTAGGCTGGAGAGAGACCTGAGACAGAGAGATCTGAATTATACGAGAGCCGACCAGGGGAAACACAAATTATGCAGTCAAGTTTCCCACATTTGGGGAAATTGCAGGAGCAGCACACCCAGAGTACAATGGGTGAGCCTTGCCCAGGGAGAAGCACCTTCATGATCATAGTATCTCACCTGGCAGGTAAGTAGGAGTTGGGCTAGAGCTGGGGAGGGTCGCTGCTCGGGTACCCCCCTGTAAAGTGAAGGAGATCCAACTGAGGCAGCACAAGGGAACTCTCGAAAGAAGAACAAGGCTAAAGGAAAATGTGAGACAAAGAAATCTGACTTTTACCAGAGCTGACCAGAGGAAAGCACAAACACAGTCTCCCACTACCACAAATAATGCAGTCAAGTTTCCCACATTTGGGGAAATCACAGGGGTCAGCATACCCAAAATGCAATGAATGAACCTCACCCTGGGAGAAAAATCTTCATGACCATGGTATCTCCTATGCAAAATAAGCATGATTTGGAATAGGGCTGGGGAGGGCCGCTGCTCATGCACATCTCTGTCAAGTAAAGGAGATTCAACTGAGGCAGCACAAGGGAACTCTCATCTTGGGTCAACAACTGCAGGGAGAACACATATTTTCAGATGAACATGGGAGGGCAGAAGGCTGCCTAATACTGAAGCACCCCCAAACAACAAACCAAATGCAACAACTAGTGCAAGCATTCCTGGGGGAAGTTCTGCAGAAGACGGATTTGCATACGGTGATGTCATCCAAGCAGTGGGTCAAAGTTGGCTTCAACCCTCATCTGCATATGAAAAGAGAAAAGGGGCGTGCAGGGCATGGCGGCCTTTTGCGGTGCTTGGATGACCCGTAGTTCGCATTAAACACCTCCTCCCTCCTTTGGTGTGGGGCTCATGTTGGCCATGCCCCATCCCCTGAAGCATTCAAGCTGATTTCTTGCAGCAGCTGGGCACTGTAACAGCTCCAGAGCTGCTCTGTAAGGCAAGTAAAAGGGTGTGGGCCCTGCAGCACTACCTGTAGTTTGCATTGTGCATTGGAAGGCACAAAGTAAGCAGACGGGAGGAGAAGTCAGGATAGTGCACAAGGGTATAGAAGGGAGCGGCTGAAGAAAAGAGAAGTGGAAACAGACAGCAAACTAGGCTGGAGAGAGACCTGAGACAAAGAGATCTGAATTATACGAGAGCCGACCAGGGGAAACACAAATTATGCAGTCAAGTTTCCCACATTTGGGGAAATTGCAGGAGCAGCACACCCAGAGTACAATGGGTGAGCCTTGCCCTGGGAGAAGCACCTTCATGATCATAGTATCTCACCTGGCAGGTAAGTAGGAGTTGGGCTAGAGCTGGGGAGGGTCGCTGCTCGGGTACCCCCCTGTAAAGTGAAGGAGATCCAACTGAGGCAGCACAAGGGAACTCTCGAAAGAAGAACAAGGCTAAAGGAAAATCTGAGACAAAGAAATCTGACTTTTACCAGAGCTGACCAGAGGAAAGCACAAACACAGTCTCCCACTACCACAAATAAT
The DNA here is from genome assembly GCF_028390025.1 of Pseudophryne corroboree. Classification (NCBI taxonomy): domain Eukaryota; kingdom Metazoa; phylum Chordata; class Amphibia; order Anura; family Myobatrachidae; genus Pseudophryne; species Pseudophryne corroboree. The sequence goes on from NW_026970067.1 coordinate 31,718, forward strand.
GCAGTCAAGTTTCCCACATTTGGGGAAATCACAGGGGTCAGCATACCCAAAATGCAATGAATGAACCTCACCCTGGGAGAAAAATCTTCATGACCATGGTATCTCCTATGCAAAATAAGTATGATTTGGAATAGGGCTGGGGAGGGCCGCTGCTCATGCACATCTCTGTCAAGTAAAGGAGATTCAACTGAGGCAGCACAAGGGAACTCTCATCTTGGGACAACAACTGCAGGGAGAACACATATTTTCAGATGAACATGGGAGGGCAGAAGGCTGCCTAATACTGAAGCACCCCCAAACAACAAACCAAATGCAACAACTAGTGCAAGCATTCCTGGGGGAAGTTCTGCAGAAGACGGATTTGCATACGGTGATGTCATCCAAGCAGTGGGTCAAAGTTGGCTTCAACCCTCATCTGCATATGAAAAGAGAAAAGGGGCGTGCAGGGCATGGCGGCCTTTTGCGGTGCTTGGATGACCCCTAGTTCGCATTAAACACCTCCACCCTCCTTTGGTGTGGGGCTCATGTTGGCCATGCCCCATCCCCTGAAGCATTCAAGCTGATTTCTTGCAGCAGCTGGGCACTGTAACAGCTCCAGAGCTGCTCTGTAAGGCAAGTAAAAGGGTGTGGGCCCTGCAGCACTACCTGTAGTTTGCATTGTGCATTGGAAGGCACAAAGTAAGCAGACGGGAGGAGAAGTCAGGATAGTGCACAAGGGTATAGAAGGGAGCGGCTGAAGAAAAGAGAAGTGGAAACAGACAGCAAACTAGGCTGGAGAGAGACCTGTGACAAAGAGATCTGAATTATACGAGAGCCGACCAGGGGAAACACAAATTATGCAGTCAAGTTTCCCACATTTGGGGAAATCGCAGGAGCAGCACACCCAGAGTACAATGGGTGAGCCTTGCCCTGGGAGAAGCACCTTCATGATCATAGTATCTCACCTGGCAGGTAAGTAGGAGTTGGGCTAGAGCTGGGGAGGGTCGCTGCTCGGGTACCCCCCTGTAAAGTGAAGGAGATCCAACTGAGGCAGCACAAGGGAACTCTCGAAAGAAGAACAAGGCTAAAGGAAAATCTGAGACAAAGAAATCTGACTTTTACCAGAGCTGACCAGAGGAAAGCACAAACACAGTCTCCCACTACCACAAATAATGCAGTCAAGTTTCCCACATTTGGGGAAATCACAGGGGTCAGCATACCCAAAATGCAATGAATGAACCTCACCCTGGGAGAAAAATCTTCATGACCATGGTATCTCCTATGCAAAATAAGTATGATTTGGAATAGGGCTGGGGAGGGCCGCTGCTCATGCACATCTCTGTCAAGTAAAGGAGATTCAACTGAGGCAGCACAAGGGAACTTTCATCTGGGGACAACAACTGCAGGGAGAACACATATTTTCAGATGAACATGGGAGGGCAGAAGGCTGCCTAATACTGAAGCACCCCCAAACAACAAACCAAATGCAACAACTAGTCCAAGCATTCCTGGGGGAAGTTCTGCAGAAGACGGATTTGCATACGGTGATGTCATCCAAGCAGTGGGTCAAAGTTGGCTTCAACCCTCATCTGCATATGAAAAGAGAAAAGGGGCGTGCAGGGCATGGTGGCCTTTTGCGGTGCTTGGATGACCCCTAGTTCGCATTAAACACCTCCACCCTCCTTTGGTGTGGGGCTCATGTTGGCCATGCCCCATCCCCTGAAGCATTCAAGCTGATTTCTTGCAGCAGCTGGGCACTGTAACAGCTCCAGAGCTGCTCTGTAAGGCAAGTAAAAGGGTGTGGGCCCTGCAGCACTACCTGTAGTTTGCATTGTGCATTGGAAGGCACAAAGTAAGCAGATGGGAGGAGAAGTCAGGATAGTGCACAAGGGTATAGAAGGGAGCGGCTGAAGAAAAGAGAAGTGGAAACAGACAGCAAACTAGGCTGGAGAGAGACCTGAGACAAAGAGATCTGAATTATACGAGAGCCGACCAGGGGAAACACAAATTATGCAGTCAAGTTTCCCACATTTGGGGAAATCGCAGGGGCAGCACACCCAGAGTGCAATGGGTGAGCCTTGCCCTGGGAGAAGCACCTTCATGATCATAGTATCTCACCTGGCAGGTAAGTAGGAGTTGGGCTAGAGCTGGGGAAAGTCGCTGTTCGGGCACCCCCCTGTCAAGTGAAAGAGATCCAACTGAGGCAGCACAAGGGAACTCTCGAAAGAAGAACAAGGCTAGAGGAAGATCTGAGACAAAGAAATCTGACTTTTTCCAGAGCTGACCAGAGGAAAGCACAAACACAGTCCCCCACTACCACAAATAATGCAGTCGAGTTTCCCACATTTGGGGAAATCACAGGGGTCAGCATACCCAAAATGCAATGAATGAACCTCACCCTGGGAGAACAATCTTCATGACCATGGTATCTCCTATGCAAAATAAGTATGATTTGGGATAGGGCTGGGGAGGGCCGCTGCTCATGCACATCTCTGTCAAGTAAAGGAGATTCAACTGAGGCAGCACAAGGAAACTCTCATCTGGGGACAACAACTGCAGGGAGAACACATATTTTCAGATGAACATGGGAGGGCAGAAGGCTGCCTAATACTGAAGCACCCCCAAACAACAAACCAAATGCAACAACTAGTACAAGCATTCCTGGGGGAAGTTCTGCAGAAGACGGAATTGCATACGGTGATGTCATCCAAGCAGTGGGCCAAAGTTGGCTGGAACCCTCATCTGCATATGAAAAGAGAAAAGGGGTATGCAGGGCATGGCGGCCTTTTGCGGCGCTTGGATGACCCTTAGTTCGCATTAAACACCCCCACCCTCCTTCGGTGTGGGGCTCATGTTGGCCATGCCCCATCCCCTGAAGCATTCAAGCTGATTTCTTGCAGCAGCTTGGCACTGTAACAGCTCCAGAGCTTTTCTGTTAGGCAAGTAAAAGGGTGTGGGCCCTGCAGCACTACCTGTAGTTTGCATTGCGCATTGGAAGGCACAAAGTAAGCAGACAGGAGGAGAAGTCAGGATAGTGCACAAGGGTATAAAAGGGAGCGGCTCAAGAAAAGAGAAGTTGAAACAGACAGCAAACTAGGCTGGAGAGAGACCTGAGACAAAGAGATCTGAATTATACGAGACCTGACCAGGGGAAACACAAATTATGCAGTCAAGTTTCCCACATTTGGGGAAATCGCAGGGGCAGCACACCCAGAGTGCAATGGGTGAGCCTTGCCCTGGGAGAAGCACCTTCATGATCATAGTATCTCACCTGGCAGGTAAGTAGGAGTTGGGCTAGAGCTGGGGAGGGTCGCTGCTCGGGCACCCCCCTGTCAAGTGAAGGAGATCCAACTGAGGCAGCACAAGGAAACTCTCGAAAGAAGAACAAGGCTAGAGGAAGATCTGAGACAAAGAAATTTGACTTTTACCAGAGCTGACCAGAGGAAAACACAAACACAGTCCCCCACTACCAACAAATAAAGCAGTCGCGTTTCCCACATTTGGGGAAATCACAGGGGTCAGCATACCCAGAATGCAATGAATGAACCTCACCCTGGGAGAGTAATCTTCATGACCATGGTATCTCCTATGCAAAATAAGTATGATTTGGGATAGGGCTGGGGAGGGCCGCTGCTCATGCACATCTCTGTCAAGTAAAGGAGATTCAACTGAGGCAGCACAAGGGAACTCTCATCTGGGGACAACAACTGCAGGGAGAACACATATTTTCAGATGAACATGGGAGGGCAGAAGGCTGCCTAATACTGAAGCACCCCCAAACAACAAACCAAATGCAACAACTAGTGCAAGCATTCCTGGGGTAAGTTCTGCAGAAGACGGATTTGCATACGGTGATGTCATCCAAGCAGTGGGTCAAAGTTGGCTTCAACCCTCATCTGCATATGAAAAGAGAAAAGGGGCGTGCAGGGCATGGCGGCCTTTTGCGATGCTTGGATGACCCCTAGTTCGCATTAAACACCCCCACCCTCCTTTGGTGTGGGGCTCATGTTGGCCATGCCCCATCCCCTGAAGCATTCAAGCTGATTTATTGCAGCAGCTGGGCACTGTAACAGCTCCAGAGCTGCTCTGAACGGCAAGTAAAAGGGTGTGGGCCCTGCAGCACTACCTGTAGTTTGCATTGTGCATTGGAAGGCACAAAGTAAGCAGACGGGAGAAGTCAGGATAGTGCGCAAGGGCATAGAAGGGAGCGGCTCAAGAAAAGAGAAGTTGAAACAGACAGCAAACTAGGCTGGAGAGAGACCTGAGACAAAGAGATCTGAATTATACGAGAGCCGACCAGGGGAAACACAAATTATGCAGTCAAGTTTCCCACATTTGGGGAAATCGCAGGAGCAGCACACCCAGAGTGCAATGGGTGAGCCTTGCCCTGGGAGAAGCACCTTCCTGATTATAGTATCTCACCTGGCAGGTAAGTAGGAGTTGGGCTAGAGCTTGGGAGGGTCGCTGCTCGGGCACCCCCCTGTCAAGTGAAGGAGATCCAACTGAGGCAGCACAAGGAAACTCTCGAAAGAAGAACAAGGCTAGAGGAAGATCTGAGACAAAGAAATCTGACTTTTACCAGAGCTGACCAGAGGAAAGCACAAACACAGTCCCCCACTACCACAAATAATGCAGTCGAGTTTCCCAAATTTGGGGAAATCACAGGGGTCAGCATACCCAGAATGCAATGAATGAACCTCACCCTGGGAGAACAATCTTCATGACCATGGTATCTCCTATGCAAAATAAGTATGATTTGGGATAGGGCTGGGGAGGGCCGCTGCTCAGGCACATCTCTGTCAAGTAAAGGAGATTCAACTGAGGCAGCACAAGGGAACTCTCATCTGGGGACAACAACTGCAGGGAGAACACATATTTTCAGATGAACATGGGAGGACAGAAGGCTGCCTAATACTGAAGCACCCCCAAACAACAAACCAAATGCAACAACTAGTAAAAGCATTCCTGGGTGAAGGTCTGCAGAAGACGGATTTGCATACGGTGATGTCATCCAAGCAGTGGGCCAAAGTTGGCTGGAACCCTCATCTGCATATGAAAAGAGAAAAGGGTTATGCAGGGCATGGCGGCCTTTTGCGGCGCTTGGATGACCCCTAGTTCGCATTAAACACCTCCACCCTCCTTCGGTGTGGGGCTCATGTTGGCTATGCCCCAGCCCCTGAAGCATTCAAGCTGATTTTTTGCAGCAGCTGGGCACTGTAACAGCTCCAGAGCTGCTCTGTAAGGCAACTAAAAGGGTGTGGGCCCTGCAGCACTACCTGTAGTTCGCATTGTGCGTAGGAAGGCACAAAGTAAGCAGACGGGAGAAGTCAGGATAGTGCGCAAGGGCATAGAAGGGAGCGGCTCAAGAAAAGAGAAGTGGAAACAGACAGCAAACTAGGCTGGAGAGAGACCTGAGACAAAGAGATCTGAATTATACGAGAGCCGACCAGGGGAAACACAAATTATGCAGTCAAGTTTCCCACATTTGGGGAAATCGCAGGGGCAGCACACCCAGAGTGCAATGGGTGAGCCTTGCCCTGGGAGAAGCACCTTCATGATCATAGTATCTCACCTGGCAGGTAAGTAGGAGTTGGGCAAGAGCTGGGGAGGGTCGCTGCTCGGGCACCCCCCTGTCAAGTGAAGGAGATCCAACTGAGGCAGCACAAAGGAACTCTCGAAAGAAGAACAAGGCTAGAGGAAGATCTGAGACAAAGAAATCTGACTTTTACCAGAGCTGACCAGAAGAAAGCACAAACACAGTCCCCCCACTACCAACAAATAAAGCAGTCGCGTTTCCCACATTTGGGGAAATCACAGGGGTCAGCATACCCAGAATGCAATGAATGAACCTCACCCTGGGAGAGTAATCTTCATGACCATGGTATCTCCTATGCAAAATAAGTATGATTTGGGATAGGGCTGGGGAGGGCCGCTGCTCATGCACATCTCTGTCAAGTAAAGGAGATTCAACTGAGGCAGCACAAGGGAACTCTCATCTGGGGACAACAACTGCAGGGAGAACACATATTTTCAGATGAACATGGGAGGGCAGAAGGCTGCCTAATACTGAAGCACCCCCAAACAACAAACCAAATGCAACAACTAGTGCAAGCATTCCTGGGGGAAGGCCTGCAGCAGATGGATTTGCATACGGTGATGTCATCCAAGCAGTGGGTCAAAGTTGGCTTCAACCCTCGTCTGCATATGAAAAGAGAAAAGGGGCGTGCAGGGCATGGCGGCCTTTTGCGACGCTTGGATGACCCCTAGTTCGCATTAAACACCTCCACCCTCCTTCGGTGTGGGGCTCATGTTGGCTATGCCCCAGCCCCTGAAGCATTCAAGCTGATTTCTTGCAGCAGCTGGGCACTGTAACAGCTCCAGAGCTGCTCTGTACGGCAAGTAAAAGGGTGTGGGCCCTGCAGCACTACCTGTAGTTTGCATTGTGCATTGGAAGGCACAAAGAAAGCAGACAGGAGGAGAAGTCAGGATAGTGCACAAGGGTATAAAAGGGAGGGGCTCATGAAAAAAGAAGTGGAAACAGACAGCAAATTAGGCTGGAGAGAGACCTGAGACAAAGAGATCTGAATTATACGAGAGCCGACCAGGGGAAACACAAATTATGCAGTCAAGCTTCCCACATTTGGGGAAATCAGAGTGCAATGGGTGAGCCTTGCCCTGGGAGAAGCACCTTCATGATCATAGTATCTCACCTGGCAGGTAAGTAGGAGTTGGGCTAGAGCTGGGGAGGGTCGCTGCTCGGGCACCCCCCTGTCAAGTGAAAGAGATCCAACTGAGGCAGCACAAGGGAACGCTCGAAAGAAGAACAAGGCTAGAGGAAGATCTGAGACAAAGAAATCTGACTTTTACCAGAGCTGACCAGAGGAAAGCACAAACACAGTCCCCCACTACCACAAATAATGCAGTCGAGTTTCCCACATTTGGGGAAATCACAGGGGTCAGCATACCCAGAATACAATGAATGAACCTCACCCTGGGAGAACAATCTTCATGACCATGGTATCTCCTATGCAAAATAAGTATGATTTGGGATAGGGCTGGGGAGGGCCGCTGCTCAGGCACATCTCTGTCAAGTAAAGGAGATTCAACTGAGGCAGCACAAGGGAACTCTCATCTGGGGACAACAACTGCAGGGAGAACACATATTTTCAGATGAACATGGGAGGGCAGAAGGCTGCTTAATACTGAAGCACCCCCAAACAACAAACCAAATGCAACAACTAGTGCAAGCATTCCTGGGGGAAGGCCTGCAGCAGATGGATTTGCATACGGTGATGTCATCCAAGCAGTGGGTCAAAGTTGGCTTCAACCCTCGTCTGCATATGAAAAGAGAAAAGGGGCGTGCAGGGCATGGCGGCCTTTTGCGGCGCTTGGATGACCCCTAGTTCACATTAAACACCTCCACCCTCCTTCGGTGTGGGGCTCATGTTGGCTATGCCCCAGCCCCTGAAGCATTCAAGCTGATTTCTTGCAGCAGCTGGGCACTGTAACAGCTCCAGAGCTGCTCTGTACGGCAAGTAAAAGGGTGTGGGCCCTGCAGCACTACCTGTAGTTTGCATTGTGCATTGGAAGGCACAAAGTAAGCAGACAGGAGGAGAAGTCAGGATAGTGCACAAGGGTATAAAAGGGAGGGGCTCATGAAAAAAGAAGTGGAAACAGACAGCAAACTAGGCTGGAGAGAGACCTGAGACAAAGAGATCTGAATTATACGAGAGCTGACCAGGGGAAACACAAATTATGCAGTCAAGCTTCCCACATTTGGGGAAATCGCAGGGGCACCACACCCAGAGTGCAATGGGTGAGCCTTGCCCTGGGAGAAGCACCTTCATGATCAAAGTATCTCACCTGGCAGGTAAGTAGGAGTTGGGCTAGAGCTGAGGAGGGTCGCTGCTCTGGCACCCCCCTGTCAAGTGAAAGAGATCCAACTGAGGCAGCACAAGGGAACTCTCGAAAGAAGAACAAGGCTAGAGGAAGATCTGAGACAAATAAATCTGACTTTTACCAGAGCTGTCCAGAGGAAAGCACAAACACAGTCCCCCACTACCACAAATAATGCAGTCGAGTTTCCCACATTTGGGGAAATCACAGGGGTCAGCATACCCAGAATGCAATGAATGAACCTCACCCTGGGAGAACAATCTTCATGACCATGGTATCGCCTATGCAAAATAAGTATGATTTTGGATAGGGCTGGGGAGGGCCGCTGCTCAGGCACATCTCTGTCAAGTAAAGGAGATTCAACTGAGGCAGCACAAGGGAACTCTCATCTGGGGACAACAACTGCAGGGAGAACACATATTTCCAGATAAACATGGGAGGGCAGAAGGCTGCCTAATACTGAAGCACCCCCAAACAACAAACCAAATGCAACAACTAGTACAAGCATTCCTGGGGGAAGGCCTGCAGCAGATGGATTTGCATATGGTGATGTCATCCAAGCAGTGGGTCAAAGTTGGCTTCAACCCTCGTCTGCATATGAAAAGAGAAAAGGGGCGTGCAGGGCATGGCGGCCTTTTGCGGCGCTTGGATGACCCCTAGTTCGCATTAAACACCTCCACCCTCCTTCGGTGTGGGGCTCATGTTGGCTATGCCCCAGCCCCTGAAGCATTCAAGCTGATTTCTTGCAGCAGCTGGGCACTGTAACAGCTCCAGAGCTGCTCTGAACGGCAAGTAAAAGGGTGTGGGCCCTGCAGCACTACCTGTAGTTTGCATTGTGCATTGGAAGGCACAAAGTAAGCAGGCAAGGTCCAGAGAACAGTTAGAGGTCGGAGTAGCACTATCTCAAGTAGTACTACGACAGCACGGATGGATTCTAAATATTCCAAAATCGCAGCTGATTCCGACGACACGTCTGCTGTTCCTAGGGATGATTCTGGACACAGTACAGAAAATGGTGTTTCTCCCGGAGGAGAAAGCCAAGGAGTTATCCGACATAGTCAGGAACCTCCTAAGACCAGGCCAAGTGTCAGTACAATGCACAATGGTCCTGGGAAAGATGGTGGCTTCTTACGAAGCGATTCCATTCGGCAGATTCCATGCAAGAACTTTTCAGTGGGATCTGCTGGACAAATGGTCCGGATCGCATCTTCAAATGCATCAGCGGATAACCCTGTCTCCAAGGACAAGGATGTCTCTCCTGTGGTGGTTACAGAGTGCTCATCTCCTAGAGGGCCGCAGATTCGGCATTCAGGATTGGGTCCTGGTGACCACGGATGCCAGCCTGAGAGGCTGGGGAGCAGTCACACAGGGAAGAAATTTCCTGGGCTTGTGGTCAAGCATGGAAACGTCACTTCACATAAATATCCTGGAACTAAGGGCCATTTACAATGCCCTAAGTCAGGCAAGACCTCTGCTTCAGGGTCAGCCGGTGTTGATCCAGTCGGACAACATCACGGCAGTCGCCCACGTAAACAGACAGGGCGGCACAAGAAGCAGGAGGGCAATGATGGAAGTGGCAAGGATTCTTCGCTGGGCGGAGAATCATGTGATAGCACTGTCAGCAGTGTTCATTCCGGGAGTGGACAACTGGGAAGCAGACTTCCTCAGCAGACACGATCTTCACCCGGGGGAGTGGGGACTTCACCCAGAAGTCTTCCACATGATTGTGAACCGTTGGGAAAAACCAAAGGGTGGACATGATGGCGTCCCGCCTCAACAAAAAGCTGGACAGATATTGCGCCAGGTCAAGGGACCCTCAGGCAATAGCTGTGGACTCTCTGGTAACACCGTGGGTGTACCAGTCAGTGTATGTGTTCCCTCCTCTTCCTCTCATACCAAAAGTACTGAGAATCATAAGAAGGAGAGGAGTAAAGACTATACTCGTGGCTCCGGATTGGCCAAGAAGGACTTGGTACCCGGAAATTCAAGAGATGCTCACGGAAGACCCGTGGCCTCTACCTCTAAGAAAGGACCTGCTCCAGCAGGGACCATGTCTGTTCCAAGACTTACCGCGGCTGCGTTTGACGGCATGGCGGTTGAACGCCGGATCCTGAAGGAAAAAGGCATTCCGGATGAAGTCATCCCTACCCTGATCAAAGCCAGGAAGGATGTAACCATACAACATTATCACCGTATTTGGCGTAAATATGTTGCGTGGTGCGAGGCCAGGAAGGCCCCTACAGAGGAATTTCAACTGGGTCGTTTCCTGCATTTCCTGCAAACAGGACTGTCTATGGGCCTCAAATTAGGGTCCATTAAGGTTCAAATTTCGGCCCTGTCAATATTCTTCCAAAAAGAACTGGCTTCTGTTCCTGAAGTTCAGACGTTTGTCAAGGGAGTACTGCATATACAGCCTCCTTTTGTGCCTCCAGTGGCACCTTGGGATCTCAATATAGTTTTGGGATTCCTAAAATCACATTGGTTTGAACCACTCACCACTGTGGACTTAAAATATCTCACATGGAAAGTGGTAATGCTGTTAGCCCTGGCTTCAGCCAGGCGTGTCTCAGAATTGACCAAAACAAAAAACTGCAACAAACGAGCGCCTAATCATCAAAATAAAAAGTGAAAACCAATACGTGTTTCATAGAATTAAATAATCACAATTTTATGTTCCTGATAGTCTGCGCTTGCCGGAATACTATGTGTAGTATTGTGGTGATAGCATAGAAAAAGAACAAACGGCTGCGCTGAATATCAGGAACGAAACATGATGTACAGAGAGCCAACGTAAAAAATAACAATGTTTATTAATAAAACATATAAAAAGATTAATTGTCAAATAACCGGTGAAAAATATATACAAATATATATAAGAACAGTCACTAGACGTGAACTAGTGGTATATTGTAATGACTCAGCTTATTGGGGTGAAAAGTTCAGTGATTCACTTGTTAGATAGTTGATAAATACCAGGTGTGTTGGTAGGATCCTAATGAATAAAAAAGTCCCTCAGTTGAAATTGATATTCAATACCTTTCCAAAATGGGCTGGTAAGAGCCGAGCGTCCTCGGCTTCAATGTCCTGCAATGCCCATATACGCTGTGCAGCGGAAAGGAATGGACCGTCTCTCTCACAACCCGGTCGTGGCGGCGTGTGCGCTGAAGCCGCTGATGTCGGATGCTGTAGAAGGAGGGTGCAGCGGGGACCAAGGAACACCTGGAAGATTTCACCTGAGCTGAGTGTGGATAGGGGCGGGTCCTGACGCGTTTCGTCACGTTCACGTGACTTTCTCAAAGGTAGAATGTTCTTATATATATTTATATATATTTTTCACCGGTTATTTGACAATTAATCTTTTTATATGTTTTATTAATAAACATTGTTATTTTTTACGTTGGCTCTCTGTACATCGTGTCTCAGAATTGGCGGCTTTATCCTATAAAAGCCCTTACCTAATTTTTCATATGTGGTGCCTGCGGCTACTAGGGACTTGGAGGATTCCAAGTTGCTGGACGTAGTCAGGGCCCTGAAAATATATGTTTCCAGGACGGCTGGAGTCAGAAAATCTGATTCGCTGTTTATCCTGTATGCACCCAGCAAGCTGGGTGCTCCTGCTTCTAAGCAGACGATTGCTCGTTGGATTTGTAGTACAATTCAGCTTGCACATTCTGTGGCAGGCCTGCCACAGCCAAAATCTGTAAAAGCCCATTCCACACGGAAAGTGGGCTCATCTTGGGCGGCTGCCCGAGGGGTCTCGGCTTTACAACTTTGCCGAGCAGCTACTTGGTCAGGGGAAAACATGTTTGCTAAATTCTACAAATTTGATACCCTGGCTGAGGAGGACCTGGAGTTCTCTCATTCGGTGCTGCAGAGTCATCCGCACTCTCCCACCCGGTTGGGAGCTTTGGTATAATCCCCATGGTCCTTTCGGAGTCCCCAGCATCCACTAGGACGTTAGAGAAAATAAGAATTTACTTACCGATAATTCTATTTCTCATAGTCCATAGTGGATGCTGGGCGCCCATCCCAAGTGCGGATTGTCTGCATTACTTGTACATAGTTATTGTTACAAAAATCGGGTTATTGTTGTTGTGAGCCATCTTTTCAGAGGCTCCTTCTGTTATCATGCTGTTAACTGGGTTCAGATCACAAGTTGTACGGTGTGATTGGTGTGGCTGGTATGAGTCTTACCCGGGATTCAAAATCCTTCCTTATTTTGTACGCTCGTCCGGGCACAGTATCCTAACTGAGGCTTGGAGGAGGGTCATAGGGGGAGGAGCCAGTGCACACCAGCTAGTCCTAAAGCTTTTACTTTGTGCCCAGTCTCCTGCGGAGCCGCTATTCCCCATGGTCCTTTCGGAGTCCCCAGCATCCACTACGGACTATGAGAAATAGAATTATCGGTAAGTAAATTCTTATTTTCTGGACTGTGTCCAGGATCATCCTTAGGAATAGAAGACGTGTCGTCGGAATCAGCTGCGATTTTGGAATATTAAGAATCCAACCGTGCTGCCGCAACACTACTTGAGATAGTGCTACCCCGACTACCAACTGTTCCCTGGATCTTGCCCTTATCCGGAGATCGTCCAAGTAAGGGATAATTAAAACTCCCTTCCTTCGAAGGAGTATCATCATTTCGGCCATTACTTTGGTAAAGACCCGGGGTGCCGTGGACAAACCAAACGGCAGCGTCTGAAACTGATAGTGACAGTTCTGTACCACAAACCTGAGGTACCCTTGGTGAGAAGGGTAATTTGGGACATGGAGATAAGCATCCTTGATGTCCAGAGACACCATATAATCCCCTTCTTCCCGGTTTGCCATCACCGCTCTGAGTGACTCCATCTTGAATTTGAACCTTTGTATGTAAGTGTTCAAGGATTTCAGATTTAAATTAGGTCTCACCGAGCCGTCCGGCTTCGGTACCACAAACAGCGTGGAATAATACCCCTTTCCCTGTTGTAGGAGGGGTACCTTGATTATCACCTGCTGGGAATACAGCTTGTGAATGGCTTCCCATACCGCCTCCCTGTCGGAGGGAGACGTCGGTAAAGCAGACTTTAGGAAAACGGCGAAGGGGAGACGTCTCGAATTCCAATTTGTACCCCTGAGATACCACCTGAAGGATCCAGGGGTCCACCTGTGAGTGAGCCCACTGCACGCTGAAATTTATGAGACGGGCCCCCACCGTTTCTGTTCCTGGGAACTGGCTGTTTGCTGCAGCCTTTTTCCTCTCCCTCTGCCACGGGGCAGAAATGAGGAGCCTTTTGCCCGCTTGCCCTTATGGGGCCCAAAGGACTGCGCCTGATAATACGGCGTCTTCTTATGTTGAGAGGCTACCTGGGGTAAAAATGTGGATTTCCCAGCCGTTGCCGTGGCCACCAGGTCTGTTAGACCTACCCCAAATAACTCCTCCCTTTTATAAGGCGATACTTCCATATGCCTTTTGGAATCAGCATCACCTGACCACTGTCTTGTCCATAACCCTCTTCTGGCAGAAATGGACAGCGCACTTACTCTTGATGCCAGTCGGCAAATATCCCTCTGTGCATCACGCATATATAGAAAGCATCTTTTAAATGCTCTATAGTCAGTAATATACTGTCCCTATCTAGGGTATCAATATTGTCAGTCAGGGAATCCGACCAAGCCACCCCAGCACTGCACATCCAGGCTGAGGCGATTGCTGGTCGCAGTATCACACCCGTGTGAGTGTATATACATTTTAGGATATTTTACTGCTTTCTGTCAGCAGGTTCCTTAAGGGCGGCCGTATCCGGGGACGGTAGTGCCACCTGTTTAGACAAGCGTGTGAGCGCTTTATTCACCCTAGGGGGTGTTTCCCAATGTGCCCTATCCTCTGGCGGGAAGGGGTATGATGCTAATAACTTTTTAGGAATTAACAGTTTTTATCGGGGGAAACCCACGCATCATCACACACTTCATTTAATTCCTCAGATGCAGGAAAAACTACAGGCAGTTTTTTCTCACCCAACATAATACCCTTTTTAGTGGTACTGGTATTATCAGAAATGTGTAAAAACATTTTCCATAGCCTCAATCATGTAACGTGTGGCCCTACTGGAAGTCACATTCGTCTCTTAATCGTCGACACTGGAATCAGTATCCGTGTCGGCGTCTGTATCTGCCATCTGCGGTAACGGGCGTTTTAGAGCCCCTGATGGCTTTTGAGACACCTGGACAGGCACAGGCTGAGTAGCCGGCTGTCTCATGTCATCAATCTTTTGTAAAGAGCTGACACTGTCACGTAATTCCTTCCATAAGCTCAGCCACTCAGGTGTCGACTCCCTAGGGGGTGACAACTCCATTACAGGCAATTGCTCCGCCTCCACACCATTTTCCTCCTCATACATGTCGACACAATCGTACCGACACACAGCACACACACAGTGAATGCTCTGATAGAGGACAGGACCCCACTAGCCCTTTGGGGAGACAGAGGGAGAGTATGCCAGCACACACCAGAGCGCTATATATATATATATATATATACAGGGATAACCTTATATAAGTGTTTATCCCCTTATAGCTGCTGTATTGTTATACTACGCCTAATTAGTGCCCCCCTCTCTTTTTTAACCCCTTTCTGTAGTGTAGTAACTGCAGGGGAGAGCCAGGGAGTTTCCCTCCAACGGAGCTGTGAGAGAAAATGGCGCCAGTGTGCTGAGGAGATAGGCTCCGCCCCCTTCTCGGCGGCCTTTTCTCCCGTTTTTCTGTGGAATCTGCCAGGGGTTAAAATTCATCCATATAGCCCTGGGGGCTATATATGATGTATTTTCGCCAGCCAAGGTGTTTCTATTGCTGCTCAGGGTGCCCCCCCCTAGCGCCCTGCACCCTCAGTGACCGAAGTGTGAAGTGTGCTGAGGCGCAATGGCGCACAGCTGCAGTGCTGTGCGCTACCTTGGTGAAGACAGGATGTCTTCTGCCGCCGATTTTCCGGACCTCTTCTTGCTTCTGGCTCTGTAAGGGGGCCGGCGGCGCGGCTCTGGGACCGAGCTCCGAGGCTGGGCCTGTGTTCGGTCCCTCTGGAGCTAATGGTGTCCAGTAGCCTAAGAAGCCCAATCCACTCTGCACGCAGGTGAGTTCGCTTCTTCTCCCCTTAGTCCCTCGATGCAGTGAGCCTGTTGCCAGCAGGTCTCACTGAAAATAAAAAACCTAAAACTAAACTTTCACTAAGAAGCTCAGGAGAGCCCCTAGTGTGCACCCTTCTCGGCCGGGCACAAAAATCTAACTGAGGCTTGGAGGATTGTCATAGGGGGAGGAGCCAGTGCACACCAGGTAGTCCTAAAGCTTTACTTTTGTGCCCAGTATCCTGCGGAGCCGCTAATCCCCATGGTCCTTACGGAGTTCCCAGCATCCACTAGGACGTCAGAGAAACACTGATAGAGTACATTATATTTATGAATTAATTGCTTCCAGATTCTGCAGCAGCATCATCAGCACCACCAGTGTTACTCACAGTCACTTCACACTGACTGCTGCACAACACATCACTTAATTTCCGGGCCGCCCGCCACCTGGTGAAGAGACATGGGAGATGAAGGACCAGCAGTGCCACGTTGAGCGGAAGTATTGTGAATTAGTTACCCACACACTCCTTGTGACACCTGCTCCCCGTCTGCCCTCCCACCCGCCGCCTGCCGTCCGGAACCCGCACTGACAAGTAAGTCTCAGCAGAATGTGTCTGCCAGCAGCTCCCAGTCCCTCCTAGAGGAACACTGCCAGTGGTGTGGCGGCCGCGGCACACTAGGACTGAGAGACCGCAGCAGGAGGAAAGCACAGGTGGGCGGGAGGAGAGCATGGGCGGACATCACCATGTCACATTGCAAGGTGACGCCAGTCCCCCCAGTGAGGCCGCCGACGAATGCACTCAGCATAGTATTAGCAGCAGGCAGAGGGGGGTCGGGTGCAGCGGTGGTGGGAGGTACGGAAATGAGCTGCAGGCTAGGCTCCACCGATCACACAGTCAGCGATCACTGTGCTACAGCAAGCGTGGCGTGCAGCGGTGCTGAACATTAGGGAGTGCCTGTGCGCACCAGGCACCCCCTGTACGCACGCCTATGCGCTACCACCCCCCATATGCCACACTACATCACTATGCTACAGCCCTCCCATATGCTGCACTTCATAATTACACTATACCCCCCATACAACATACTACATCACCACACTACACTACTCACAATAAAATTAAAACATCCCAGTTCCTCATTCTTAATGAGCTCACGTGAGTTCTCTCCCCAACGGAGCTCCAGACCAAGTAACAATGAAGACACCAGCAGCGTGTAGGGGGCAGGCCTGGTCCACTTGTCAGGAGAGAGCAGTCACAGGAGGGTAAGAAGGGGGCGGGGCCTAGTCCTACAGACGGGAGAGAGCACAGACAGGAGAGAGCAAGGTACAGGGGTAGAAGGGGACGGAGCCTATTCTTACAGGCTTTCAAAATTCGACTTTAAAATTCGACATTTGACAAATTCGACTTTTCTGCAATGGTACAAATGCGGCAATTCGACAAAAGTATATTCAATTGAAGTTTGTAAATTCGACAACAGTGCTTTTAAACAGTAAATTCGTCATTTTCAATCCGCCACACTTTGCTGGCGGAATCTAATAAAAAAAATTTAAAAACATGTTTTTTTTTTGCAGTTTTTTTTTTTTGGTAATAGCATATCTATTTATATTAGAAGGGATTAGGTACTTGGTTTGTCTTTTTTGGAGGCACAAGTATTATTTATATATTTTTTAAAATATTATTTATTTTTTAAATGGAATGTGAAAAACCCGAAAAAAAAATTGCGTGGGTCCCCCCTCCAAAGCATAACCAGCCTCGGGCTCTTCGAGCCGGTCCTGGTTCTAAAAATCCGGGGGAAAAACGGACAGGGGATCCCCCGTAATTTTAAAACCAGCACCGGGCTCTGCGCCTGGTGCTGGTGCAAAAAATACGGGGGACAAAAAGAGTAGGGGTCCCCCGTATTTTTTACACCAGCATCGGGCTCCACTAGCTGGACAGATAATGCCACAGCCGGGGGTCACTTTTATACAGTGCCCTGCGGCCGTGGCATTAAATATCCAACTAGTCACCCCTGGCCGGGGTACCCTGGGGGAGTGGGGACCCCTTCAATCAAGGGGTCCCCCCCAGCCACCTAAGGGCCAGGGGTGAAGCCCGAGGCTGTCCCCCCCATCCAAGGGCTGCGGATGGGAGGCTGATAGCCTTGAGAAAATTTAAAGAATATTGTTTTTTCTAGTAGTACTACAAGTCCCAGCAAGCCTCCCCCGCAAGCTGGTACTTGGAGAACCACAAGTACCAGCATGCAGGAGAAAAACGGGCCCGCTGGTACCTGTAGTTCTACTGGGGAAAAAATACCCAAATAAAAACAGGACACAGACACCGTGAAAGTATAACTTTATTTCCCACCTGCCGACACACACATACTTACCTATGTTGACATGAAGCAGTCGGTCCTCTTCTCCAAGTAGAATCCACGGGTACCTGAAAATAAAAGATAATTATACTCACCTGATCCAGGTTCCAGATTAAATCCACGTACTTGGCAAAACAACAAACCGAACACCCGGACCAGACGGACTGAAAGGGGTCCCATGTTTACACATGGGATCCCTTTCCACGAATGCAGACATCCGAATCTTGCGAGAATCCGACAGCGGGATGATGACGTTCGTGCGCGCTCAGGCTAGCCGAGCAAGGCGGGAAGGTTCGAACCTGCCTCGGACCCGTGTAAAATGGGTGAAGTTCGGGGGGTTCGGATTCCGACGAACCGAACCCACTCATCACTAGTATGTACGTGAGTGTCAGGTGCCGTGCGCGTACATACGTGTCAGTGCCGTGCGTGTACGTACGTGTGTGTCAAGTGTCGTACGTGTACGTGTGTGTGTGTGTGTGTGTCAGGTGGCGCGTACCTACATGTGTGTATGTCAGGTGCTGTGCATGTGTGTACGTACAGGCGTGTGTCAGGTGCCGCGCGTGTACGTACGTGTGTGTGTGTGTGTGTGCCAGGAGCCGCGCGTGTACATGCGTGTGGGTGTCAGGAGCCGTGCGTATACGTACATACGTGTAGGTGTCAGGTGCCGTGCGTATACGTATATACGTGTGTGTGTCAGGAGCCGCGCGTGTTCGTACATGTGTGTGTGTGTGTGTCAGGAGCCACGCGTGTGTGTGTGTCAGGAGCCACGCGTGTTCGTACATGTGTGTCAGGTGCCGCACGTGTATGTGTGTGTGTGTGTTAAATTCCGCGTGTGTACGTACGTATGTGTGTGCCTGGAGCCGCGCGTGTACATACATGTGTGTGTGTGTCAGGTGCTGTACGTGTATGTGTGTGTCTCAGGTGCTGCACGTGTATATGTGTGTATCTCAGGTGCTGCATTTGTATGCGTCAGCTGCCACGTGGGTGTCAGGTGTTGAGCGTGTATGTGTTTGTGTCGCATCTGTATGTGTGTGACTGTCAGGTGCTGCACGTGTATGTGTGTGTCAGGTGCTGCATGTATATATGTGTGTGTTAGGTGCTGTTCATGTATGTGGGAGTGGCAGGTGCTACATGTGTATATATGTGTGAGTGGCAGGTGCTGCGTGTGTATACGAGTGTGTGTGAGGTGCTGCGAGTGTATGTGTGTGTTAGGTGCTCTGAGTGTATATGATTGTGTGTCAGGTGCTGTGCGTGTGTGCGTTAAATGCCACATGTATGTATGTGTGTCAGGTGCTGCGTGTGTGTGTGGGTGTGTCAGGTGCTGCATGTCTGTGTGTGTGGGTGTGTCAGGTGCTGCATGTGTGTGTGTGTGTGTGTGTGTGTCTGTCAGGTGCTGCATGTGTGTGTCAGGTGCTGCATGTCTGCGTGTGTGTGTCAGGCGCTGCATGTCTGTGTCAGGTGCTGCGTGTGTATGTGTCAGGTGCTGTGTGTGTGTGTGTGTCAGGTGCTGCGTATGTGTGTGTGTGTCAGGTGCTGCGTGTCTGTGTCAGGTGCTGCGTGTCTGCGTGTGTGTGTCAGGTGCTGCGTGTCTGCGTGTGTGTGTCAGGTGCTGCATGTCTGCGTGTGTGTGTCAGGTGCTGCGTGTGTGTGTGTGTGTCAGGTGCTGCGTGTCTGCGTGTGTGTGTCAGGTGCTGCGTGTCTGTGTGTGTGTGTCAGGCGCTGCATGTCTGTGTGTCAGGTGCTGCGTGTGTGTGTGTGTGTCAGGTGCTGTGTGTGTGTGTCAGGTGCTGCGTGCCGTGTGCGTGTGTCAGGTGCGTGAGTGTGCGTGTGTCAGGTGCGTGAGTATGTGTGTGTCAGGTGCGTGAGTGTGTGTGTGTGTGTCAGGTGCGTGAGTGTGTGTGTCAGGTGCGTGAGTGTGTGTGTGTCAGGCGCTGCGTGTCTGTGTGTGTCAGGCGCTGCGTGTCTGTGTGTGTCAGGCGCTGCGTGTGAGTGTGTGCGTGTGTGTCAGGTCCGTGTGAGTGTCAGGTGCTGCGTCTGTGTGTGTGTGTCAGGTGCTGCGTGTGTGCGTGTGTGTCAGGCGCTGCATGTGCGTGTGTCAGGCGCTGCAGGGAGGGCGGGGGGGGACGGACACACAGCAGGGAGGGCGGGGGGAGAACGGACACACAGCAGAGAGGAGGAGGGGGGGTGGACAGACACAGCGGGAGGAGGGGGGGTGGCCTGACACAGCGGGAGGAGGGGGGGTGGCCGGACACAGCGGGAGGAGGGGGGGGGTGGCCGGACACAGCGGGAGGGGGAGGGTGGACGGACACAGCGGGAGGGGGGGTGGACGGACACAGCGGGAGGGGGGGTGGCCGGACACAGCGGGAGGGGGGGGTGGCCGGACACAGCGGGAGGAGGGGAGGGTGGCCGGACACAGCGGGAGGAGGGGAGGGTGGCCGGACACAGAGGGAGGGGGGGGTGGCCAGACACAGCGGGAGTGGGGGGGTGGCCGGTCACAGCGGGAGGGGGGGGTGGCCGGACACAGCGGGAGGGGGGGGGGTGGACGGACACAGCGAGAGGGGGGGGGTGGCCGGACACAGCGGGAGGGGGGGTGGCCGGACACAGCGGGAGGAGGGGAGGGTGGCCGGACACACAGCAGGGAGGGCACGGGGGGGAACACACTGCAGGGAGGAGGGGGGGACACACAGCAGGGAGGGCAAGGGGGGGGGGCGACGGACACACAGCAGGGGGGGGGAGACGGACACACAGCAGGGAGGGCGAGAGGGGGAAGGGGGGGTGACTGGTGACCATAGAGACCTTGATAAATACCGCATACTGCACGGAGGGAGGGCCGGACACAGCGGGAGGAGGAGGAGGGAGGAGTGGCCGGACACAGCTGCCCGAGACGCCTCCTACTGCCAGCCGCACCACAGACGCGGGGAGGAGACGCAGGCAGCCACCAGGGAAGGTCCGGCGGGCGGCCGGGCACACAGCGGGCAAGCGGGCGGGCGAGCGGGCGGGCGGGCGGGCGGGAGGGGAGGGTGGCCGGGCAGGCGGGAAGGGAGGGTGGCCGGACACGCGGGGGAGAAGTGGAAGCTGGGTACACAGCGGTGGGCTGCCTGACAGAACTCACCCAGTGCTACGCAGCTCCGGCGATCTCCTCCCGCTTCATGGACCTCAATGAACTCACACGCCGGGAACCGCTGGCTGTCCTCCTGCAGCTCCACGTGACTCCTTCCCGCTCTGTCTCCTCGTGCCCAACTGCCAGAGCTACTCTCTGTACACCCCCTGCTGGCGGTCACTGCGCAGGCGCAACAAATTGAAATGCCCTATCTCTATAATGGGGCATATTTCTCTTAATTAAAAAACCCCTATAACTTTCTGAAAAACCACAACCCCAAAAGGCACTACACTGGGGCATACTCTATCTAGTAAAACAAACCCCAAGTCTTAATTCGTCCTCTATCCTGAGTTATGCCTTCCCAAAAAAATCTTCATTCACTCTATAGGAAAACGTTGTCAAAAAGCCACAGAGGGAGTGGCAGAAAAAAACTGACAGTTGGAATTTAGCTTACTCCCAATTCCTCATTTTTTATTATTTTGCCCTGAAATTTGGCCTGCAGCAGCGGGTGACGATTCTACGCGTCCATGCCAAATTTCAGCTCAGTACGTCCTATCAGTTTTGAGGTGTAGCCCCTCAAACACCATGCCCCCATCTCAGAAGTTCCCTATGGGAGAATTCCGTTTGTTCGATTCAGCCTTAATATAAGGGCACGACCGTGCCCTTATAATTGACAGTATTGTTTTCTTTCAAAAATCCACTTAATTTTCTTTACCCGATTATTAAAATGGTAATTGACAAAAACAAACTACATTGTCACCAGAAGAGCAATACAAAATGTACTAGTGATATATTAAAATCATCTTTCCAGCTTGAATTTCAATGATGCATTGGCGCAACGATTTTGTGAGAAACATCTTCACCCTTAAATAAAGATTTTCTTAATTCCTTACCTGTGTGCTAATTAGATATCACCTTGTTTTCACATTAAACAGACTTCCACATGAGAAAACAGCAAAGATGCAGTGGCGTTAATGTTTCCTGGTGTCAACCTGTATTATTTCCGTAGACATTGAAATGAGGATGCATCTTGCTGCCTTTCCAATGAAGCAAGTTTAATTTAGTAATAGGTGAAAAACCATCCCTACAAAGATGTTAATCAGATACTTGGCTTTGTGGACACTTTTCAGAGAACAAATTAGTTAGCATAAAAATAAAGCCAGAAAATGAAGAGCTGTTTAATCACTCAATTGGATTTTTCTGCCAGCATTTTTCTTTTTCTCTGCAACCCACTGCTAAATTGTGCTTCCTAGCTGTTTTTTTATAAAATCACTGAATCAAATCTAACTCTGATTACATCAGAGAAGGCCAGGTACCCTACACCATAAGAGGGGGTTTGCAATTTTGACTTGTCTACTTAAATATCACCAAAATCTGATCACAAGGTCAATTACGTCCCTGGGTGGGATTGAACCACCAACCTTTTGATTAATAGCTGAACACACTAACCGATTGCGCCACAGAGACACTTTGCAAAAAGTATATACTGACAAAGACTAATAAGCATTCATCTAGAACGTTTCCTAGAAAAACTTTAAAAAGTCAATAATCTGGAGAGTGTTTGTAAGATGTTTCTTCCAGCAACCAATGAAGAAACACATTGGTACTTTCGCATGATGAGTGAGTGCTTCAGGATCTCTTGCACTTACATGTGCAGCAGAGTACTGCAATGGAAGCATGCTGGGTCCATAACCCAGAGGTAGGCAGATTGAAACTATCCTTTGCTATATGCATTTTTTTTTTTTGTTCATTAAAGTAATCCAAAACTGGGATTGATATTTTAGCTTTTATTTTTACTTAAAGTACAATAACTTTTACCATTTTAATTTGTTTTAATAGTATATTGACAGTATTGTTTTCTTTCAAAAATCCACTTAATTTTCTTTACCCTATTATTAAAATGGTAATTGACAAAAACAAACTACATTGTCACCAGAAGGGCAATACAAAATGTACAAGTGATATATTAAAATCATCTTTCCAGCTTGAATTTCAATGATGCATTGGGGCAACGATTTTGTGAGAAACATCTTCACCCTTAAATAAAGATTTTCTTAATTCCTTACCTGTGTGCTAATTAGATATCACCTTGTTTTCACATTAAACAGACTTCCACATGAGAAAGCAGCAAGGATGCAGTGGCGTTAATGTTTCCTGGTGTCAACCTGTATTATTTCAGTAGATATTGAAATGAGGATGCATCTTGCTGCCTTTCCAATGAAGCAAGTTTAATTTAGTAATAGGTGAAAAACCATCCCTACAAATATGTTAATCAGATACTTGGCTTTGTGGACACTTTTCAGAGAACAAATTAGTTAGCATAAAAATAAAGCCAGAAAATGAAGAGCTGTTTAATCACTCAATTGGATTTTTCTGCCAGCATTTTTCTTTTTCTCTGCAACCCACTGCTAAATTGTGCTTCCTAGCTGTTTTTTTATAAAATCACTGAATCAAATCTAACTCTGATTACATCAGAGAAGGCCAGGTACCCTACACCATAAGAGGGGGTTTGCAATTTTGACTTGTCTACTTAAATATCACCAAAATCTGATCACAAGGTCAATTACGTCCCTGGGTGGGATTGAACCACCAACCTTTTGATTAATAGCTGAACACACTAACCGATTGCGCCACAGAGACACTTTGCAAAAAGTATATACTGACAAAGACTAATAAGCATTCATCTAGAACGTTTCCTAGAAAAACTTTAAAAAGTCAATAATCTGGAGAGTGTTTGTAAGATGTTTCTTCCAGCAACCAATGAAGAAACACATTGGTACTTTCGCATGATGAGTGAGTGCTTCAGGATCTCTTGCACTTACATGTGCAGCAGAGTACTGCAATGGAAGCATGCTGGGTCCATAACCCAGAGGTAGGCAGATTGAAACTATCCTTTGCTATATGCATTTTTTTTTTTGTTCATTAAAGTAATCCAAAACTGGGATTGATATTTTAGCTTTTATTTTTACTTAAAGTACAATAACTTTTACCATTTTAATTTGTTTTAATAGTATATTGACAGTATTGTTTTCTTTCAAAAATCCACTTAATTTTCTTTACCCTATTATTAAAATGGTAATTGACAAAAACAAACTACATTGTCACCAGAAGGGCAATACAAAATGTACAAGTGATATATTAAAATCATCTTTCCAGCTTGAATTTCAATGATGCATTGGGGCAACGATTTTGTGAGAAACATCTTCACCCTTAAATAAAGATTTTCTTAATTCCTTACCTGTGTGCTAATTAGATATCACCTTGTTTTCACATTAAACAGACTTCCACATGAGAAAGCAGCAAGGATGCAGTGGCGTTAATGTTTCCTGGTGTCAACCTGTATTATTTCAGTAGATATTGAAATGAGGATGCATCTTGCTGCCTTTCCAATGAAGCAAGTTTAATTTAGTAATAGGTGAAAAACCATCCCTACAAATATGTTAATCAGATACTTGGCTTTGTGGACACTTTTCAGAGAACAAATTAGTTAGCATAAAAATAAAGCCAGAAAATGAAGAGCTGTTTAATCACTCAATTGGATTTTTCTGCCAGCATTTTTCTTTTTCTCTGCAACCCACTGCTAAATTGTGCTTCCTAGCTGTTTTTATAAAATCACTGAATCAAATCTAACTCTGATTACATCAGAGAAGGCCAGGTACCCTACACCATAACAGGGGGTTTGAAATTTTGACTTGTCTACTTAAAGATCACCAAAATCTGATAACAAGGTCAATTAAGTCCCTGGGTGGGATTGAACCACCAACCTTTTGGTTAATAGCCTTACACACTAACTGATTGCGCCACCGCGACACTTTGCAAAAGTACATACTGACAAAGGCTAATAAGCATTCATCTAGAACGATTCCTAGAAACATTTTAAAAAGTCAATAATGTGGAGAGTTTTTGTATGATGTTTCTTCCATCAACCAATGAAGAAACACATTGGTACTTTCCCATGATGAGTGAGTGCTTCAGGATCTCTTGCACTTACATGTGCAGCAGAGTACTGTAATGGAAGCATGCTGGGTCCATAACCCAGAGGTAGGCAGATTGAAACTATCCTCTGCTATATGCATTTTTTTTTTGTTAATTAAAGTAATCCAAAACTGGGATTGATATTTTTGCTCTTTTATTTTTACTTAAAGTACAATAACTTTTACCATTTTAATTTGTTTTAATAGTATATTGACAGTATTGTTTTCTTTCAAAAATCCAATTAATTTTCTTTACCCGATTATTAAAATGGTAATTGACAAAAGCAAACTACATTGTCACCAGAAGAGCAATACAAAATGTACAAGTGATATATTAAAATCATCTTTCCAGCTTGAATTTCAATGATGCATTGGGGCAACGATTTTGTGAGAAACATCTTCACCCTTAAATAAAGATTTTCTTAATTCCTTACCTGTGTGCTAATTAGATATCACCTTGTTTTCACATTAAACAGACTTCCACATGAGAAAGCAGCAAGGATGCAGTGGCGTTAATGTTTCCTGGTGTCAACCTGTATTATTTCAGTAGATATTGAAATGAGGATGCATCTTGCTGCCTTTCCAATGAAGCAAGTTTAATTTAGTAATAGGTGAAAAACCATCCCTACAAAGATGTTAATCAGATACTTGGCTTTGTGGACACTTTTCAGAGAACAAATTTGTTAGCATAAAAATAAAGCCAGAAAATGAAGAGCTGTTTAATCAGTCAATTGGATTTTTTTGCCAGCATATTTCTTTTTCTCTGCAACCCACTGCTAAATTGTGCTTCCTAGCTGTTTTTATAAAATCACTGAATCAAATCTAACTCTGATTACATCAGAGAAGGCCAGGTACCCTACACCATAACAGGGGTTTTCGAAATTTTGACTTGTCTACTTAAAGATCACCAAAATCTGATAACAAGGTCAATTAAGTCCCTGGGTGGGATTGAACCACCAACCTTTTGGTTAATAGCCTTACACACTAACTGATTGCGCCACCGCGACACTTTGCAAAAGTACATACTGACAAAGGCTAATAAGCATTCATCTAGAACGATTCCTAGAAACATTTTAAAAAGTCAATAATGTGGAGAGTTTTTGTATGATGTTTCTTCCATCAACCAATGAAGAAACACATTGGTACTTTCCCATGATAAGTGAGTGCTTCAGGATCTCTTGCACTTACATGTGCAGCAGAGTACTGTAATGGAAGCATGCTGGGTCCATAACCCAGAGGTAGGCAGATTGAAACTATCCTCTGCTATATGCATTTTTTTTTTTGTTAATTAAAGTAATCCAAAACTGGGATTGATATTTTTGCTCTTTTATTTTTACTTAAAGTACAATAACTTTTACCATTTTAATTTGTTTTAATAGTATATTGACAGTATTGTTTTCTTTCAAAAATCCAATTAATTTTCTTTACCCGATTATTAAAATGGTAATTGACAAAAGCAAACTACATTGTCACCAGAAGAGCAATACAAAATGTACAAGTGATATATTAAAATCATCTTTCCAGCTTGAATTTCAATGATGCATTGGGGCAACGATTTTGTGAGAAACATCTTCACCCTTAAATAAAGATTTTCTTAATTCCTTACCTGTGTGCTAATTAGATATCACCTTGTTTTCACATTAAACAGACTTCCACATGAGAAAGCAGCAAGGATGCAGTGGCGTTAATGTTTCCTGGTGTCAACCTGTATTATTTCAGTAGATATTGAAATGAGGATGCATCTTGCTGCCTTTCCAATGAAGCAAGTTTAATTTAGTAATAGGTGAAAAACCATCCCTACAAAGATGTTAATCAGATACTTGGCTTTGTGGACACTTTTCAGAGAACAAATTTGTTAGCATAAAAATAAAGCCAGAAAATGAAGAGCTGTTTAATCAGTCATATGGATTTTTTTGCCAGCATATTTCTTTTTCTCTGCAACCCACTGCTAAATTGTGCTTCCTAGCTGTTTTTATAAAATCACTGAATCAAATCTAACTCTGATTACATCAGAGAAGGCCAGGTACCCTACACCATAACAGGGGTTTTCGAAATTTTGACTTGTCTACTTAAATATCACCAAAATCTGATCACAAGGTCAATTACATCCCTGGGTGGGATTGAACCACCAACCTTTTGATTAATAGCTGAACACACTAACCGATTGCGCCACAGAGACACTTTGCAAAAAGTACATACTGACAAAGACTAATAAGCATTCATCTAGAACGTTTCCTAGAAAAACTTTAAAAAGTCAATAATCTGGAGAGTTTTTGTAAGATGTTTCTTCCAGCAACCAATGAAGAAACACATTGGTACTTTCGCATGATGAGTGAGTGCTTCAGGATCTCTTGCACTTAAATGTGCAGCAGAGTACTGCACTGGAAGCATGCTGGGCCCATAACCCAGAGGTAGGCAGATTGAAACTATCCTTTGCTATATGCATTTTTTTTTTGTTCATTAAAGTAATCCAAAACTGGGATTGATATTTTAGCTTTTATTTTTACTTAAAGTACAATAACTTTTACCATTTTAATTTTTTTTAATAGTATATTGACAGTATTGTTTTCTTTCAAAAATCCAATTAATTTTCTTTACCCGATTATTAAAATGGTAATTGACAAAAGCAAACTACATTGTCACCAGAAGAGCAATACAAAATGTACAAGTGATATATTAAAATCATCTTTCCAGCTTGAATTTCAATGATGCATTGGGGCAACGATTTTGTGAGAAACATCTTCACCCTTAAATAAAGATTTTCTTAATTCCTTACCTGTGTGCTAATTAGATATCACCTTGTTTTCACATTAAACAGACTTCCACATGAGAAAGCAGCAAGGATGCAGTGGCGTTAATGTTTCCTGGTGTCAACCTGTATTATTTCAGTAGATATTGAAATGAGGATGCATCTTGCTGCCTTTCCAATGAAGCAAGTTTAATTTAGTAATAGGTGAAAAACCATCCCTACAAAGATGTTAATCAGATACTTGGCTTTGTGGACACTTTTCAGAGAACAAATTTGTTAGCATAAAAATAAAGCCAGAAAATGAAGAGCTGTTTAATCAGTCAATTGGATTTTTTTGCCAGCATATTTCTTTTTCTCTGCAACCCACTGCTAAATTGTGCTTCCTAGCTGTTTTTATAAAATCACTGAATCAAATCTAACTCTGATTACATCAGAGAAGGCCAGGTACCCTACACCATAACAGGGGTTTTCGAAATTTTGACTTGTCTACTTAAATATCACCAAAATCTGATCACAAGGTCAATTACGTCCCTGGGTGGGATTGAACCACCAACCTTTTGATTAATAGCTGAACACACTAACCGATTGCGCCACAGAGACACTTTGCAAAAAGTACATACTGACAAAGACTAATAAGCATTCATCTAGAACGTTTCCTAGAAAAACTTTAAAAAGTCAATAATCTGGAGAGTTTTTGTAAGATGTTTCTTCCAGCAACCAATGAAGAAACACATTGGTACTTTCGCATGATGAGTGAGTGCTTCAGGATCTCTTGCACTTACATGTGCAGCAGAGTACTGCACTGGAAGCATGCTGGGCCCATAACCCAGAGGTAGGCAGATTGAAACTATCCTTTGCTATATGCATTTTTTTTTTGTTCATTAAAGTAATCCAAAACTGGGATTGATATTTTAGCTTTTATTTTTACTTAAAGTACAATAACTTTTACCATTTTAATTTGTTTTAATAGTATATTGACAGTATTGTTTTCTTTCAAAAATCCAATTAATTTTCTTTACCCGAGTATTAAAATGGTAATTGACAAAAACAAACTACATTGTCACCAGAAGAGCAATACAAAATGTACAAGTGATATATTAAAATCATCTTTCCAGCTTGAATTTCAATGATGCATTGGGGCAACGATTTTGTGAGAAACATCTTCACCCTTAAATAAAGATTTTCTTAATTCCTTACCTGTGTGCTAATTAGATATCACCTTGTTTTCACATTAAACAGACTTCCACATGAGAAAGCAGCAAGGATGCAGTGGCGTTAATGTTTCCTGGTGTCAACCTGTATTATTTCAGTAGATATTGAAATGAGGATGCATCTTGCTGCCTTTCCAATGAAGCAAGTTTAATTTAGTAATAGGTGAAAAACCATCCCTACAAAGATGTTAATCAGATACTTGGCTTTGTGGACACTTTTCAGAGAACAAATTTGTTAGCATAAAAATAAAGCCAGAAAATGAAGAGCTGTTTAATCAGTCAATTGGATTTTTTTGCCAGCATATTTCTTTTTCTCTGCAACCCACTGCTAAATTGTGCTTCCTAGCTGTTTTTATAAAATCACTGAATCAAATCTAACTCTGATTACATCAGAGAAGGCCAGGTACCCTACACCATAACAGGGGTTTTCGAAATTTTGACTTGTCTACTTAAATATCACCAAAATCTGATCACAAGGTCAATTACGTCCCTGGGTGGGATTGAACCACCAACCTTTTGATTAATAGCTGAACACACTAACCGATTGCGCCACAGAGACACTTTGCAAAAAGTACATACTGACAAAGACTAATAAGCATTCATCTAGAACGTTTCCTAGAAAAACTTTAAAAAGTCAATAATCTGGAGAGTTTTTGTAAGATGTTTCTTCCAGCAACCAATGAAGAAACACATTGGTACTTTCGCATGATGAGTGAGTGCTTCAGGATCTCTTGCACTTACATGTGCAGCAGAGTACTGCACTGGAAGCATGCTGGGTCCATAACCCAGAGGTAGGCAGATTGAAACTATCCTTTGCTATATGCATTTTTTTTTGTTCATTAAAGTAATCCAAAACTGGGATTGATATTTTAGCTTTTATTTTTACTTAAAGTACAATAACTTTTACCATTTTAATTTGTTTTAATAGTATATTGACAGTATTGTTTTCTTTCAAAAATCCAATTAATTTTCTTTACCCGATTATTAAAATGGTAATTGACAAAAACAAACTACATTGTCACCAGAAGAGCAATACAAAATGTACAAGTGATATATTAAAATCATCTTTCCAGCTTGAATTTCAATGATGCATTGGGGCAACGATTATGTGAGAAACATCTTCACCCTTAAATAAAGATTTTCTTAATTCCTTACCTGTGTGCTAATTAGATATCACCTTGTTTTCACATTAAACAGACTTCCACATGAGAAAGCAGCAAGGATGCAGTGGCGTTAATGTTTCCTGGTGTCAACCTGTATTATTTCAGTAGATATTGAAATGAGGATGCATCTTGCTGCCTTTCCAATGAAGCAAGTTTAATTTAGTAATAGGTGAAAAACCATCACTACAAATATGTTAATCAGATACTTGGCTTTGTGGACACTTTTCAGAGAACAAATTAGTTAGCATAAAAATAAAGCCAGAAAATGAAGAGCTGTTTAATCACTCAATTGGATTTTTCTGCCAGCATATTTCTTTTTCTCTGCAACCCACTGCTAAATTGTGCTTCCTAGCTGTTTTTATAAAATCACTGAATCAAATCTAACTCTGATTACATCAGAGAAGGCCAGGTACCCTACACCATAACAGGGGGTTTGAAATTTTGACTTGTCTACTTAAAGATCACCAAAATCTGATAACAAGGTCAATTAAGTCCCTGGGTGGGATTGAACCACCAACCTTTTGGTTAATAGCCTTACACACTAACTGATTGCGCCACAGCGACACTTTGCAAAACTATATACTGACAAAGGCTAATAAGCATTCATCTAGAACGATTCCTAGAAACATTTTAAAAAGTCAATAATGTGGAGAGTTTTTGTAAGATGTTTCTTCCATCAACCAATGAAGAAACACATTGGTACTTTCCCATGATGAGTGAGTGCTTCAGGATCTCTTGCACTTACATGTGCAGCAGAGTACTGTAATGGAAGCATGCTGGGTCCATAACCCAGAGGTAGGCAGATTGAAACTATCCTCTGCTATATGCATTTTTTTTGTTAATTAAAGTAATCCAAAACTGGGATTGATATTTTTGCTCTTTTATTTTTACTTAAAGTACAATAACTTTTACCATTTTAATTTGTTTTAATAGTATATTGACAGTATTGTTTTCTTTCAAAAATCCAATTAATTTTCTTTACCCGATTATTAAAATGGTAATTGACAAAAACAAACTACATTGTCACCAGAAGAGCAATACAAAATGTACAAGTGATATATTAAAATCATCTTTCCAGCTTGAATTTCAATGATGCATTGGGGCAACGATTTTGTGAGAAACATCTTCACCCTTAAATAAAGATTTTCTTAATTCCTTACCTGTGTGCTAATTAGATATCACCTTGTTTTCACATTAAACAGACTTCCACATGAGAAAGCAGCAAGGATGCAGTGGCGTTAATGTTTCCTGGTGTCAACCTGTATTATTTCAGTAGATATTGAAATGAGGATGCATCTTGCTGCCTTTCCAATGAAGCAAGTTTAATTTAGTAATAGGTGAAAAACCATCCCTACAAAGATGTTAATCAGATACTTGGCTTTGTGGACACTTTTCAGAGAACAAATTTGTTAGCATAAAAATAAAGCCAGAAAATGAAGAGCTGTTTAATCAGTCAATTGGATTTTTTTGCCAGCATATTTCTTTTTCTCTGCAACCCACTGCTAAATTGTGCTTCCTAGCTGTTTTTATAAAATCACTGAATCAAATCTAACTCTGATTACATCAGAGAAGGCCAGGTACCCTACACCATAACAGGGGTTTTCGAAATTTTGACTTGTCTACTTAAATATCACCAAAATCTGATCACAAGGTCAATTACGTCCCTGGGTGGGATTGAACCACCAACCTTTTGATTAATAGCTGAACGCACTAACCGATTGCGCCACAGAGACACTTTGCAAAAAGTACATACTGACAAAGACTAATAAGCATTCATCTAGAACGTTTCCTAGAAAAACTTTAAAAAGTCAATAATCTGGAGAGTTTTTGTAAGATGTTTCTTCCAGCAACCAATGAAGAAACACATTGGTACTTTCGCATGATGAGTGAGTGCTTCAGGATCTCTTGCACTTACATGTGCAGCAGAGTACTGCACTGGAAGCATGCTGGGCCCATAACCCAGAGGTAGGCAGATTGAAACTATCCTTTGCTATATGCATTTTTTTTTTGTTCATTAAAGTAATCCAAAACTGGGATTGATATTTTAGCTTTTATTTTTACTTAAAGAACAATAACTTTTACCATTTTAATTTGTTTTAATAGTATATTGACAGTATTGTTTTCTTTCAAAAATCCAATTAATTTTCTTTACCCGAGTATTAAAATGGTAATTGACAAAAACAAACTACATTGTCACCAGAAGAGCAATACAAAATGTACAAGTGATATATTAAAATCATCTTTCCAGCTTGAATTTCAATGATGCATTGGGGCAACGATTTTGTGAGAAACATCTTCACCCTTAAATAAAGATTTTCTTAATTCCTTACCTGTGTGCTAATTAGATATCACCTTGTTTTCACATTAAACAGACTTCCACATGAGAAAGCAGCAAGGATGCAGTGGCGTTAATGTTTCCTGGTGTCAACCTGTATTATTTCAGTAGATATTGAAATGAGGATGCATCTTGCTGCCTTTCCAATGAAGCAAGTTTAATTTAGTAATAGGTGAAAAACCATCCCTACAAAGATGTTAATCAGATACTTGGCTTTGTGGACACTTTTCAGAGAACAAATTTGTTAGCATAAAAATAAACCCAGAAAATGAAGAGCTGTTTAATCAGTCAATTGGATTTTTTTGCCAGCATATTTCTTTTTCTCTGCAACCCACTGCTAAATTGTGCTTCCTAGCTGTTTTTATAAAATCACTGAATCAAATCTAACTCTGATTACATCAGAGAAGGCCAGGTACCCTACACCATAACAGGGGTTTTCGAAATTTTGACTTGTCTACTTAAATATCACCAAAATCTGATCACAAGGTCAATTACGTCCCTGGGTGGGATTGAACCACCAACCTTTTGATTAATAGCTGAACACACTAACCGATTGCGCCACAGAGACACTTTGCAAAAAGTACATACTGACAAAGACTAATAAGCATTCATCTAGAACGTTTCCTAGAAAAACTTTAAAAAGTCAATAATCTGGAGAGTTTTTGTAAGATGTTTCTTCCAGCAACCAATGAAGAAACACATTGGTACTTTCGCATGATGAGTGAGTGCTTCAGGATCTCTTGCACTTACATGTGCAGCAGAGTACTGCACTGGAAGCATGCTGGGCCCATAACCCAGAGGTAGGCAGATTGAAACTATCCTTTGCTATATGCATTTTTTTTTTGTTCATTAAAGTAATCCAAAACTGGGATTGATATTTTAGCTTTTATTTTTACTTAAAGTACAATAACTTTTACCATTTTAATTTGTTTTAATAGTATATTGACAGTATTGTTTTCTTTCAAAAATCCAATTAATTTTCTTTACCCGATTATTAAAATGGTAATTGACAAAAACAAACTACATTGTCACCAGAAGAGCAATACAAAATGTACAAGTGATATATTAAAATCATCTTTCCAGCTTGAATTTCAATGATGCATTGGGGCAACGATTTTGTGAGAAACATCTTCACCCTTAAATAAAGATTTTCTTAATTCCTTACCTGTGTGCTAATTAGATATCACCTTGTTTTCACATTAAACAGACTTCCACATGAGAAAGCAGCAAGGATGCAGTGGCGTTAATGTTTCCTGGTGTCAACCTGTATTATTTCAGTAGATATTGAAATGAGGATGCATCTTGCTTCCTTTCCAATGAAGCAAGTTTAATTTAGTAATAGGTGAAAAACCATCACTACAAATATGTTAATCAGATACTTGGCTTTGTGGACACTTTTCAGAGAACAAATTAGTTAGCATAAAAATAAAGCCAGAAAATGAAGAGCTGTTTAATCACTCAATTGGATTTTTCTGCCAGCATATTTCTTTTTCTCTGCAACCCACTGCTAAATTGTGCTTCCTAGCTGTTTTTATAAAATCACTGAATCAAATCTAACTCTGATTACATCAGAGAAGGCCAGGTACCCTACACCATAACAGGGGGTTTGAAATTTTGACTTGTCTACTTAAAGATCACCAAAATCTGATAACAAGGTCAATTAAGTCCCTGGGTGGGATTGAACCACCAACCTTTTGGTTAATAGCCTTACACACTAACTGATTGCGCCACAGCGACACTTTGCAAAACTATATACTGACAAAGGCTAATAAGCATTCATCTAGAACGATTCCTAGAAACATTTTAAAAAGTCAATAATGTGGAGAGTTTTTGTAAGATGTTTCTTCCATCAACCAATGAAGAAACACATTGGTACTTTCCCATGATGAGTGAGTGCTTCAGGATCTCTTGCACTTACATGTGCAGCAGAGTACTGTAATGGAAGCATGCTGGGTCCATAACCCAGAGGTAGGCAGATTGAAACTATCCTCTGCTATATGCATTTTTTTTGTTAATTAAAGTAATCCAAAACTGGGATTGATATTTTTGCTCTTTTATTTTTACTTAAAGTACAATAACTTTTACCATTTTAATTTGTTTTAATAGTATATTGACAGTATTGTTTTCTTTCAAAAATCCAATTAATTTTCTTTACCCGATTATTAAAATGGTAATTGACAAAAACAAACTACATTGTCACCAGAAGAGCAATACAAAATGTACAAGTGATATATTAAAATCATCTTTCCAGCTTGAATTTCAATGATGCATTGGGGCAACGATTTTGTGAGAAACATCTTCACCCTTAAATAAAGATTTTCTTAATTCCTTACCTGTGTGCTAATTAGATATCACCTTGTTTTCACATTAAACAGACTTCCACATGAGAAAACAGCAAAGATGCAGTGGCGTTAATGTTTCCTGGTGTCAACCTGTATTATTTCCGTAGATATTGAAATGAGGATGCATCTTGCTGCCTTTCCAATGAAGCAAGTTTAATTTAGTAATAGGTGAAAAACCATCCCTACAAAGATGTTAATCAGATACTTGGCTTTGTGGACACTTTTCAGAGAACAAATTTGTTATCATAAAAATAAAGCCAGAAAATGAAGAGCTGTTTAATCACTCAATTGGATTTTTCTGCCAGCATTTTTCTTTTTCTCTGCAACCCACTGCTAAATTGTGCTTCCTAGCTGATTTTTTATAAAATCACTTAATCAAATCTAACTCTGATTACATCAGAGAAGGCCAGGTACCCTACACCATAAGAGGGGGTTTGCAATTTTGACTTGTCTACTTAAATATCACCAAAATCTGATCACAAGGTCAATTACGTCCCTGGGTGGGATTGAACCACCAACCTTTTGACTAATAGCTGAACACACTAACCGATTGCGCCACAGAGACACTTTGCAAAAAGTCCATACTGACAAAGACTAATAAGCATTCATCTAGAACGTTTCCTAGAAAAACTTTAAAAAGTCAATAATCTGGAGAGTTTTTGTAAGATGTTTCTTCCAGCAACCAATGAAGAAACACATTGGTACTTTCCCATGATGAGTGAGTGCTTCAGGATCTCTTGCACTTACATGTGCAGCAGAGTACTGTAATGGAAGCATGCTGGGTCCATAACCCAGAGGTAGGCAGATTGAAACTATCCTCTGCTATATGCATTTTTTTTTTGTTAATTAAAGTAATCCAAAACTGGGATTGATATTTTTGCTCTTTTATTTTTACTTAAAGTACAATAACTTTTACCATTTTAATTTGTTTTAATAGTATATTGACAGTATTGTTTTCTTTCAAAAATCCAATTAATTTTCTTTACCCGATTATTAAAATGGTAATTGACAAAAGCAAACTACATTGTCACCAGAAGAGCAATACAAAATGTACAAGTGATATATTAAAATCATCTTTCCAGCTTGAATTTCAATGATGCATTGGGGCAACGATTTTGTGAGAAACATCTTCACCCTTAAATAAAGATTTTCTTAATTCCTTACCTGTGTGCTAATTAGATATCACCTTGTTTTCACATTAAACAGACTTCCACATGAGAAAGCAGCAAGGATGCAGTGGCGTTAATGTTTCCTGGTGTCAACCTGTATTATTTCAGTAGATATTGAAATGAGGATGCATCTTGCTGCCTTTCCAATGAAGCAAGTTTAATTTAGTAATAGGTGAAAAACCATCCCTACAAAGATGTTAATCAGATACTTGGCTTTGTGGACACTTTTCAGAGAACAAATTTGTTAGCATAAAAATAAAGCCAGAAAATGAAGAGCTGTTTAATCAGTCAATTGGATTTTTTTGCCAGCATATTTCTTTTTCTCTGCAACCCACTGCTAAATTGTGCTTCCTAGCTGTTTTTATAAAATCACTGAATCAAATCTAACTCTGATTACATCAGAGAAGGCCAGGTACCCTACACCATAACAGGGGTTTTCGAAATTTTGACTTGTCTACTTAAATATCACCAAAATCTGATCACAAGGTCAATTACGTCCCTGGGTGGGATTGAACCACCAACCTTTTGATTAATAGCTGAACA
The DNA here is from genome assembly GCF_028390025.1 of Pseudophryne corroboree. Taxonomy (NCBI): domain Eukaryota; kingdom Metazoa; phylum Chordata; class Amphibia; order Anura; family Myobatrachidae; genus Pseudophryne; species Pseudophryne corroboree. The sequence goes on from NW_026970067.1 coordinate 67,622, forward strand.
CACTAACCGATTGCGCCACAGAGACACTTTGCAAAAAGTACATACTGACAAAGACTAATTAGCATTCATCTAGAACGTTTCCTAGAAAAACTTTAAAAAGTCAATAATCTGGAGAGTTTTTGTAAGATGTTTCTTCCAGCAACCAATGAAGAAACACATTGGTACTTTCGCATGATGAGTGAGTGCTTCAGGACCTCTTGCACTTACATGTGCAGCAGAGTACTGCACTGGAAGCATGCTGGGCCCATAACCCAGAGGTAGGCAGATTGAAACTATCCTTTGCTATATGCATTTTTTTTGTTCATTAAAGTAATCCAAAACTGGGATTGATATTTTAGCTTTTATTTTTACTTAAAGTACAATAACTTTTACCATTTTAATTTTTTTTAATAGTATATTGACAGTATTGTTTTCTTTCAAAAATCCAATTAATTTTCTTTACCCGATTATTAAAATGGTAATTGACAAAAACAAACTACATTGTCACCAGAAGAGCAATACAAAATGTACAAGTGATATATTAAAATCATCTTTCCAGCTTGAATTTCAATGATGCATTGGGGCAACGATTTTGTGAGAAACATCTTCACCCTTAAATAAAGATTTTCTTAATTCCTTACCTGTGTGCTAATTAGATATCACCTTGTTTTCACATTAAACAGACTTCCACATGAGAAAGCAGCAAGGATGCAGTGGCGTTAATGTTTCCTGGTGTCAACCTGTATTATTTCAGTAGATATTGAAATGAGGATGCATCTTGCTGCCTTTCCAATGAAGCAAGTTTAATTTAGTAATAGGTGAAAAACCATCACTACAAATATGTTAATCAGATACTTGGCTTTGTGGACACTTTTCAGAGAACAAATTAGTTAGCATAAAAATAAAGCCAGAAAATGAAGAGCTGTTTAATCACTCAATTGGATTTTTCTGCCAGCATATTTCTTTTTCTCTGCAACCCACTGCTAAATTGTGCTTCCTAGCTGTTTTTATAAAATCACTGAATCAAATCTAACTCTGATTACATCAGAGAAGGCCAGGTACCCTACACCATAAGAGGGGGTTTGCAATTTTGACTTGTCTACTTAAATATCACCAAAATCTGATCACAAGGTCAATTACGTCCCTGGGTGGGATTGAACCACCAACCTTTTGATTAATAGCTGAACACACTAACCGATTGCGCCACAGAGACACTTTGCAAAAAGTACATACTGACAAAGACTAATAAGCATTCATCTAGAACGTTTCCTAGAAAAACTTTAAAAAGTCAATAATCTGGAGAGTTTTTGTAAGATGTTTCTTCCAGCAACCAATGAAGAAACACATTGGTACTTTCGCATGATGAGTGAGTGCTTCAGGATCTCTTGCACTTACATGTGCAGCAGAGTACTGCACTGGAAGCATGCTGGGCCCATAACCCAGAGGTAGGCAGATTGAAACTATCCTTTGCTATATGCATTTTTTTTGTTCATTAAAGTAATCCAAAACTGGGATTGATATTTTAGCTTTTATTTTTACTTAAAGTACAATAACTTTTACCATTTTAATTTGTTTTAATAGTATATTGACAGTATTGTTTTCTTTCAAAAATCCACTTAATTTTCTTTACCCTATTATTAAAATGGTAATTGACAAAAACAAACTACATTGTCACCAGAAGAGCAATACAAAATGTACAAGTGATATATTAAAATCATCTTTCCAGCTTGAATTTCAATGATGCATTGGGGCAACGATTTTGTGAGAAACATCTTCACCCTTAAATAAAGATTTTCTTAATTCCTTACCTGTGTGCTAATTAGATATCACCTTGTTTTCACATTAAACAGACTTCCACATGAGAAAGCAGCAAGGATGCAGTGGCGTTAATGTTTCCTGGTGTCAACCTGTATTATTTCAGTAGATATTGAAATGAAGATGCATCTTGCTGCCTTTCCAATGAAGCAAGTTTAATTTAGTAATAGGTGAAAAACCATCCCTACAAATATGTTAATCAGATACTTGGCTTTGTGGACACTTTTCAGAGAACAAATTAGTTAGCATAAAAATAAAGCCAGAAAATGAAGAGCTGTTTAATCACTCAATTGGATTTTTCTGCCAGCATTTTTCTTTTTCTCTGCAACCCACTGCTAAATTGTGCTTCCTAGCTGTTTTTATAAAATCACTGAATCAAATCTAACTCTGATTACATCAGAGAAGGCCAGGTATCCTACACCATAACAGGGGGTTTGAAATTTTGACTTGTCTACTTAAAGATCACCAAAATCTGATAACAAGGTCAATTAAGTCCCTGGGTGGGATTGAACCACCAACCTTTTGGTTAATAGCCTTACACACTAACTGATTGCGCCACCGCGACACTTTGCAAAAGTACATACTGACAAAGGCTAATAAGCATTCATCTAGAACGATTCCTAGAAACATTTTAAAAAGTCAATAATGTGGAGAGTTTTTGTATGATGTTTCTTCCATCAACCAATGAAGAAACACATTGGTACTTTCCCATGATGAGTGAGTGCTTCAGGATCTCTTGCACTTACATGTGCAGCAGAGTACTGTAATGGAAGCATGCTGGGTCCATAACCCAGAGGTAGGCAGATTGAAACTATCCTCTGCTATATGCATTTTTTTTTGTTAATTAAAGTAATCCAAAACTGGGATTGATATTTTTGCTCTTTTATTTTAACTTAAAGTACAATAACTTTTACCATTTTAATTTGTTTTAATAGTATATTGACAGTATTGTTTTCTTTCAAAAATCCAATTAATTTTCTTTACCCGATTATTAAAATGGTAATTGACAAAAGCAAACCACATTGTCACCAGAAGAGCAATACAAAATGTACAAGTGATATATTAAAATCATCTTTCCAGCTTGAATTTCAATGATGCATTGGGGCAACGATTTTGTGAGAAACATCTTCACCCTTAAATAAAGATTTTCTTAATTCCTTACCTGTGTGCTAATTAGATATCACCTTGTTTTCACATTAAACAGACTTCCACATGAGAAAGCAGCAAGGATGCAGTGGCGTTAATGTTTCCTGGTGTCAACCTGTATTATTTCAGTAGATATTGAAATGAGGATGCATCTTGCTGCCTTTCCAATGAAGCAAGTTTAATTTAGTAATAGGTGAAAAACCATCCCTACAAAGATGTTAATCAGATACTTGGCTTTGTGGACACTTTTCAGAGAACAAATTTGTTAGCATAAAAATAAAGCCAGAAAATGAAGAGCTGTTTAATCAGTCAATTGGATTTTTTTGCCAGCATATTTCTTTTTCTCTGCAACCCACTGCTAAATTGTGCTTCCTAGCTGTTTTTATAAAATCACTGAATCAAATCTAACACTGATTACATCAGAGAAGGCCAGGTACCCTACACCATAACAGGGGTTTTCGAAATTTTGACTTGTCTACTTAAATATCACCAAAATCTGATCACAAGGTCAATTACGTCCCTGGGTGGGATTGAACCACCAACCTTTTGATTAATAGCTGAACACACTAACCGATTGCGCCACAGAGACACTTTGCAAAAAGTACATACTGACAAAGACTAATAAGCATTCATCTAGAACGTTTCCTAGAAAAACTTTAAAAAGTCAATAATCTGGAGAGTTTTTGTAAGATGTTTCTTCCAGCAACCAATGAAGAAACACATTGGTACTTTCGCATGATGAGTGAGTGCTTCAGGATCTCTTGCACTTACATGTGCAGCAGAGTACTGCACTGGAAGCATGCTGGGCCCATAACCCAGAGGTAGGCAGATTGAAACTATCCTTTGCTATATGCATTTTTTTTTTGTTCATTAAAGTAATCCAAAACTGGGATTGATATTTTAGCTTTTATTTTTACTTAAAGTACAATAACTTTTACCATTTTAATTTGTTTTAATAGTATATTGACAGTATTGTTTTCTTTCAAAAATCCAATTAATTTTCTTTACCCGATTATTAAAATGGTAATTGACAAAAACAAACTACATTGTCACCAGAAGAGCAATACAAAATGTACAAGTGATATATTAAAATCATCTTTCCAGCTTGAATTTCAATGATGCATTGGGGCAACGATTTTGTGAGAAACATCTTCACCCTTAAATAAAGATTTTCTTAATTCCTTACCTGTGTGCTAATTAGATATCACCTTGTTTTCACATTAAACAGACTTCCACATGAGAAAGCAGCAAGGATGCAGTGGCGTTAATGTTTCCTGGTGTCAACCTGTATTATTTCAGTAGATATTGAAATGAGGATGCATCTTGCTGCCTTTCCAATGAAGCAAGTTTAATTTAGTAATAGGTGAAAAACCATCACTACAAATATGTTAATCAGATACTTGGCTTTGTGGACACTTTTCAGAGAACAAATTAGTTAGCATAAAAATAAAGCCAGAAAATGAAGAGCTGTTTAATCACTCAATTGGATTTTTCTGCCAGCATATTTCTTTTTCTCTGCAACCCACTGCTAAATTGTGCTTCCTAGCTGTTTTTATAAAATCACTTAATCAAATCTAACTCTGATTACATCAGAGAAGGCCAGGTACCCTACACCATAACAGGGGGTTTGAAATTTTGACTTGTCTACTTAAAGATCACCAAAATCTGATAACAAGGTCAATTAAGTCCCTGGGTGGGATTGAACCACCAACCTTTTGGTTAATAGCCTTACACACTAACTGATTGCGCCACAGCAACACTTTGCAAAACTATATACTGACAAAGGCTAATAAGCATTCATCTAGAACGATTCCTAGAAACATTTTAAAAAGTCAATAATGTGGAGAGTTTTTGTAAGATGTTTCTTCCATCAACCAATGAAGAAACACATTGGTACTTTCCCATGATGAGTGAGTGCTTCAGGATCTCTTGCACTTACATGTGCAGCAGAGTACTGTAATGGAAGCATGCTGGGTCCATAACCCAGAGGTAGGCAGATTGAAACTATCCTCTGCTATATGCATTTTTTTTGTTAATTAAAGTAATCCAAAACTGGGATTGATATTTTTGCTCTTTTATTTTTACTTAAAGTACAATAACTTTTACCATTTTAATTTGTTTTAATAGTATATTGACAGCATTGTTTTCTTTCAAAAATCCAATTAATTTTCTTTACCCGATTATTAAAATGGTAATTGACAAAAACAAACTACATTGTCACCAGAAGAGCAATACAAAATGTACAAGTGATATATTAAAATCATCTTTCCAGCTTGAATTTCAATGATGCATTGGGGCAACGATTTTGTGAGAAACATCTTCACCCTTAAATAAAGATTTTCTTAATTCCTTACCTGTGTGCTAATTAGATATCACCTTGTTTTCACATTAAACAGACTTCCACATGAGAAAACAGCAAAGATGCAGTGGCGTTAATGTTTCCTGGTGTCAACCTGTATTATTTCCATAGATATTGAAATGAGGATGCATCTTGCTGCCTTTCCAATGAAGCAAGTTTAATTTAGTAATAGGTGAAAAACCATCCCTACAAAGATGTTAATCAGATACTTGGCTTTGTGGACACTTTTCAGAGAACAAATTTGTTATCATAAAAATAAAGCCAGAAAATGAAGAGCTGTTTAATCACTCAATTGGATTTTTCTGCCAGCATTTTTCTTTTTCTCTGCAACCCACTGCTAAATTGTGCTTCCTAGCTGATTTTTTATAAAATCACTTAATCAAATCTAACTCTGATTACATCAGAGAAGGCCAGGTACCCTACACCATAAGAGGGGGTTTGCAATTTTGACTTGTCTACTTAAATATCACCAAAATCTGATCACAAGGTCAATTACGTCCCTGGGTGGGATTGAACCACCAACCTTTTGACTAATAGCTGAACACACTAACCGATTGCGCCACAGAGACACTTTGCAAAAAGTACATACTGACAAAGACTAATAAGCATTCATCTAGAACGTTTCCTAGAAAAACTTTAAAAAGTCAATAATCTGGAGAGTTTTTGTAAGATGTTTCTTCCAGCAACCAATGAAGAAACACATTGGTACTTTCGCATGATGAGTGAGTGCTTCAGGATCTCTTGCACTTACATGTGCAGCAGAGTACTGCAATGGAAGCATGCTGGGCCCATAACCCAGAGGTAGGCAGATTGAAACTATCCTTTGCTATATGCATTTTTTTTTTGTTCATTAAAGTAATCCAAAACTGGGATTGATATTTTAGCTTTTATTTTTACTTAAAGTACAATAACTTTTACCATTTTAATTTGTTTTAATAGTATATTGACAGTATTGTTTTCTTTCAAAAATCCACTTAATTTTCTTTACCCTATTATTAAAATGGTAATTGACAAAAACAAACTACATTGTCACCAGAAGAGCAATACAAAATGTTCAAGTGATATATTAAAATCATCTTTCCAGCTTGAATTTCAATGATGCATTGGGGCAACGATTTTGTGAGAAACATCTTCACCCTTAAATAAAGATTTTCTTAATTCCTTACCTGTGTGCTAATTAGATATCACCTTGTTTTCACATTAAACAGACTTCCACATGAGAAAGCAGCAAGGATGCAGTGGCGTTAATGTTTCCTGGTGTCAACCTGTATTATTTCAGTAGATATTGAAATGAGGATGCATCTTGCTGCCTTTCCAATGAAGCAAGTTTAATTTAGTAATAGGTGAAAAACCATCCCTACAAATATGTTAATCAGATACTTGGCTTTGTGGACACTTTTCAGAGAACAAATTAGTTAGCATAAAAATAAAGCCAGAAAATGAAGAGCTGTTTAATCACTCAATTGGATTTTTCTGCCAGCATATTTCTTTTTCTCTGCAACCCACTGCTAAATTGTGCTTCCTAGCTGTTTTTATAAAATCACTGAATCAAATCTAACTCTGATTACATCAGAGAAGGCCAGGTACCCTACACCATAACAGGGGGTTTGAAATTTTGACTTGTCTACTTAAAGATCACCAAAATCTGATTACAAGGTCAATTACGTCCCTGGGTGGGATTGAACCACCAACCTTTTGATTAATAGCTGAACACACTAACCGATTGCGCCACAGAGACACTTTGCAAAAAGTACATACTGACAAAGATTAATAAGCATTCATCTAACCCAGAGGTAGGCAGATTGAAACTATCCTTTGCTATATGCATTTTTTTTTTGTTCATTAAAGTAATCCAAAACTGGGATTGATATTTTAGCTTTTATTTTTACTTAAAGTACAATAACTTTTACCATTTTAATTTGTTTTAGTGCAAAAGGCATATCAGCAGTCAGCACTAACTGGTGACATGCCATTTGTACAAGTAAGCCATGTGTGACTAATATATAAACATACTTTATTAAATAACACCTCAAACTATCATACCCTGGATTCAAACCTATAACCTGTTGAATTCTAATCAAACACCCTAACCATGGAGCTACTTGATCCTGCATCTTTGCTAACCTCCAAAAACAGATTCAGTTGCATTTTCCAGCGTGTTTTGTTTGCGCCTTTGCAAATGTCTTACATCGACAAACTTATTTAGTACTATTTTGCAAATAGGGTTACATTGTTGCAACATTGTGTTCCCTAATTGCTTGATTTTTTAAATGCAACAATTGATAAAGACACCTGATAATTGCTCTGTGGAGTCTTATTTTGTGTTTTGTGTTTAGTCTTTAGATCTGAATTTGAATGTACTTGTGAACTAACTTAATTTCCTACTTCTAAATTCATTCCTAAATTCACTACTTACATGAATCCTGTAGTTGGGCATTTTGGGACTTCGATTGTGGGCATTGTTTTGTGTCCAGACCAGCAGCAGGTGGTGTGCATTTGCTGGAAAGGCATCGAAGACCTCCGATATGCTGCATCTCCTGATGTGTGTCTCCCTCAAGTGGCTGTCAGCAAATGCCTGCTAGACACCCCATTCCAAGCTGATTGTGACATCATGGAACATGCATCATAGAACAGGCATGCTAAAACATGGGTCTTCAACCTGCGACCCTCCAGCTGCTGTGGAACTACACATCCCAGCATGCCCTGCCTCAGTTTTAGCATACCTTAATAGCAAAACTGTGGCAGGGCATGCTGGGATGTGTAGTTTCACAGCAGCTGGAGGGCCACAGGATGAAGACCCATGTGCTAGAGCCAAGCCGCAGGTACATTGAATGCTAGCAAGCTGAATATTTAAATCCTTTTTGTTCCGCAGCATTCCAATGCGGAAGATTCCATGGAACCAGAGATCCTTCCATTGAGAAGGACATGCTGCCTGGATGACTACACTGTGCAAATTAAATCACGGAGCCAGTTGGCTTGTGGGTGGCTCTGGTGACTGGGTGGTTGGGTGGGTGGTGTGTCGGAAGTGGAGCGCATGCAAATGATTGTGTATCATCCAGCTAGTGAGAGAGAAAACTCATGCAGGAGTGTGCCTGCTTGTCAGTGGGTTATGCACCTTGCCAGACGTTAAATCTACATAGAGCAGCTGGAGGGGACAAGAGCAGGTTTGCAAAATATAGATAGAAGAGCATATATGCTGGCGCATTCTCCATGATTGTGTCAGCTTATGTTTTGGTGCACTGCACTTTCCTCCACTAAGTTTTAGCCATTTTTGTTAAGCTCAAGTGTAGTTGCTTCTCGGCCTTTTGGCTGTGATCTTGTATCGTGGTTGAAGGGTCTGCTGGAGGGAGGGATTGTTTTCTTCATTGGCGAAAGACCAAAGATATTCCAGGATGGAAGGCTTGGGAACACTATCTGTTTTTCAGTTGTGGAAGAGCACAGAGGTCGGATTGGACTACATTCTATAGTAAAGGATATCTTTCTATTTATTGACCCTCCCCTTATATGTGTCTGTGTTACAATAAAGCTTCGGTTTTGTGAATCCCTCACCCTCTTACACTCCACACCCATAGCCTTATTAACTGTTGTATTATTGTATAGTTTAAATGTATAGTGCAGTTCATGATTTATAGTGTAGGCTGGCCTGTGCTGTAGTTCTGGAACTGTACTATACCGTCAGCATTTGTATTGTGTTTTGGCTGTGCTGCAACACTGTACTTATGTGTGTAATGTTTATGTATGTTTTTTTAATGTCAATAAAAACTGCTTTTTCAAGCCAATATCTGAAAACAATCAATGTTTATCTTTGATGGCAATAAAAGTGGTATGATATTTGATGCTTTTGAAAGGCAATATCTGATATGTCCCCTATCTGGGAACCATATATTAAATGGCTTTTCAGAAAAGGGAGATGGGAGAAGAGCTTTCAGTACTTGTAGGACCGATGCACATAAAGAAGCAAAAAAACATACATAAACATTACACACATAAGTACCGCGTTGCGGCAATGCCAAAACACAATAGAAATGCTGACGGTATAGTACAGTTCAAGAACTACAGCACAGGCCAGCCTACACTATAAATCATGAACTGCACTATACATTTAAACTGTACAATAATACAACAGTTAATAAGGCTATGGGTGTGGAGTGTAAGAGGGTGAGGGAATCACAAGCCCGAAGCTTTATTGAAAGACTGACACATATAAGGGGAGGATTAATAAATAGAAAGACATCCTTTACTATAGAATGTAGTCCAATCCGGTCTTTCAACTCTTCCACAATTGAAAAACGGATAGTGTTCCCAAGCCTTCCATCCTGGAATATCTTTGGTCTTTCGCCAATGAAGAAAGCAATCCCTCCCTCCAGCAGACCCTTCAACCACAATACAAGATCACAGCCAAAAGGCCGAGAAGCAACTACACTTGAGCTTAACAAAAATGGCTAAAACTTAGTGGAGGAAAGTGCAGTGCACCAAAACATAAGCTGACACAATCATGGAGAATGCGCCAGCATATATGCTCTTCTATCTATATTTTGCAAACCTGCTCTTGTCCCCTCCAGCTGCTCTATGTAGATTTAACGTCTGGCAAGGTGCATAACCCACTGACAAGCAGGCACACTCCTGCATGAGTTTTCACTCTCACTAGCTGGATGATACACAATCATTTGCATGTGCTCCACCTCCGACACACCACCCACCCAACCACCCAGTCACCAGAGCCACCCACAAACCAACTGGCTCCGTGATTTAATTTGCACAGTGTAGTCATCCAGGCAGCATGTCCTTCTCAATGGAAGGATCTCTGGTTCCATGGAATCTTCCGCATTGGAATGCTGCGGAACAAAAAGGATTTAAATATTCAGCTTGCTAGCATTCAATGTACCTGCGGCTTGGCTCTAGCACATGGGTCTTCATCCTGTGGCCCTCCAGCTGCTGTGAAACTACACATCCCAGCATGCCCTGCCACAGTTTTGCTATAAGGTATGCTAAAACTGAGGCAGGGCATGCTGGGATGTGTAGTTCCACAGCAGCTGGAGGGTCGCAGGTTGAAGACCCATGTTTTAGCATGCCTGTTCTATGATGCATGTTCCGTGATGTCACAATCAGCTTGGAATGGGGTGTCTAGCAGGCATTTGCTGACAGCCACTTGAGGGAGACACACATCAGGAGATGCAGCATATCGGAGGTCTTCGATGCCTTTCCAGCAAATGCACACCACCTGCTGCTGGTCTGGACACAAAACAATGCCCACAATCGAAGTCCCAAAATGCCCAACTACAGGATTCATGTAAGTAGTAAATTTAGGAATGAATTTAGAAGTAGGAAATTAAGTTAGTTCACAAGTACATTCAAATTCAGATCTAAAGTCTAGGTAGGCCTCACGTCCTGGCAGCCGCCAGCATTTAAAAATGCCTTGATTAGAGGTACGGAATTAAATGTAGATAAGAAGTAGACACAAAATAAGACTCCGCAGAGCAGTTATCAGGTGTTTTTATCAATTGTTGCATTTAAAAAATCAAGCAATTAGGTTGCAACAATGTAACCCTATTTGCAAAATAGTACTAAATAAGTTTGTCGATGTAAGACATTTGCAAAGGCGCATCCAAAACACGCTGGAAAATGCAACTGAATCTGTTTTTGGAGGCTAGAATAGGAAATGTGCATCGGTCCTACAAGTACTGAAAGCTCTTCTCCCATCTCCCTTTTCTGAAAAGCCATTTAATATATGGTTCCCAGATAGGGGACATATCAGATATTGCCTTTCAAAAGCAGCAAATATCATACCACTTCTATTGCCATCAAAGATAAACATTGATTGTTTTCAGATATTGGATTGAAAAAGCAGTCTTTATTGACATAAAGAAGCAAAAAAACATACATAAACATTACACACATAAGTACTGTGTTGCAGCACAGCCAAAACACAATACAAATGCTGTCGGTATAGTACAGTTCAAGAACTACAGCACAGGTCAGCCTACACTATAAATCATGAACTGCACTATACATTTAAACAATACAATAGTTAATAAGGCTATGGGTGTGGAGTGTAAGAGGGTGACGGAATCACAAGCCCAAAGCTTTATTGAAAGACAGACACATATAAAGGGAGGATTAATAAATACAAAGATACCCTTTACTATAGAATGTAGTCCAATCCGGTCTTTCAACTCTTCCACAACTGAAAAACGGATAGTGTTCCCAAGCCTTCCATCCTGGAATATCTTCAGTCTCTCGCCAATGAAGAAAACAATCCCTCCAGCAGACTCTTCAACCACAATACAATATCACAGCCAAAAGAGCGAGAAGCAACTACACTTGCGTTTAAACAAAATGGCTAAAACTTAGTGGAGGAAAGTGCAGTGCACCAAAACATAAGCTGACACAATCATGGAGAATGCGCCAGCATATATGCTCTTCTGTCTATATTTTCCAAACCTGCTCTTGTCCCCTCCAGTTGCTCCATGTAGATTTGACGTCTGGCAAGGTGCATAACTCACTGACAAGCAGGCACACTCCTACATGAGTTTTCTCTCTCACTAGCTGGATGATACACATTCATTTGCATGTGCTCCACCTCCGACACACCGCCCACCCAACCACCCAGTCACCAGAGCCACCCACAAGCCAACTGGCTCCGTGATTTAATTTGCACAGTGCAGTCATCCAGGCAGCATGTCCTTCTCAATGGAATAATCTCTGGTTCCATGGAATCTTCCGCATTGGAATGCTGCGGAACAAAAAGGATTTAAACATTCAGCTTGCTAGCATTCAATGTACCTGCGGTTTGGTTCTAGCACATGGGTCTTCATCCTGTGGCCCTCCAGCTGCTGTGAAACTACACATCCCAGCATGCCCTGCCACAGTTTTGCTTTTAAGGTATGCTAAAACTGAGGCAGGGCATGCTGGGATATGTAGTTCCACAGCAGCTGGAGGGTCGCAGGTTGAAGACCCATGTTCTAGCATGCCTGTTCTATGATGCATGTTCCGTGATGTCACAATCAGCTTGGAATGGGGTGTCTAGCATGCATTTGCTGACAGCCACTTGAGGCAGACACACATCAGGAGATGCAGCATATCGGAGGTCTTCGATGCCTTTCCAGCAAATGCACACCACCAGCTGCTGGTCTGGACACAAAACAATGCCCACAATTGAAGGCTCAAAATGCCCAACTACAGGATTAATGTAAGTAGTGAATTTAGGAATGAATTTAGAAGTAGGAAATTAAGTTAGTTCACAAGTACATTCAAATTCAGATCTAAAGACTAGGTAGGCCTCACGTCCTGGCAGCACCCAGCATTTAAAAATGCCTTGATTATAGGTAGGGAATTAAATGTAGATAAGAAGTAGACACAAAAGAAGACTCGACAGAGCAATTATCAGGTGTCTTTATCAATTTTTGCATTTAAAAAATCAAGCAATTAGGGAACACAATGTTGCGACAATGTAACCCTATTTGCAAAATAGTACTAAATAAGTTTGTCGATGTAAGACATTTGCAAAGGCGCAAACAAAACACGCTGGAAAATGCAACTGAATCTGTTTTTGGAGGTTAGAATAGATGCAGGATCAAGTAGCTCAATGGGTAGGGTGTTTGATTAGAATTTAACAGGTTTTAGGTTTGAATCCTGGGTATGATAGTTTGAGGTGTTATTTAATAAAGTATGTTTATATATTAGTCACACATGGCTTACTTGTACAAATGGCATGTCACCAGTTAGTGCTGACTGCTGATATGCCATTTACACAAACATGCCATGTGTGACTGTATATGCATTTAAGGAGGGCACCCCTGCAATACCACAAACCATTGAGTGTCAAGTATACTAGATATATCTTCATATCTCATGTGCTTTCTCTGAGACCAATCTTGTTATGCCCCTTCCCCACAAGGCATGCGCCTTTTGTCCATATTGCAAAAATGGGGGGGAGGGCATATAATTCTCTGTCACAGGGCACCAAAAAGTCTAGTTATGGCTCTGGTATGCATTATGTAATCTGGCAGACCATCTCTCCAACACTGGCTGGTTGGAATAGAAATCCGGTTATCTATGTGAGCAAATGACCATCAACGATTTACTCTCAAACACTAAAAAATGGACAAAAATGGTCCCCTAAACAAATTGGTTAAATTTTGGGTTTAACCAATTTGTGTAATGACCATTTTTGACCACTTTTCTAGTGTTTGGGAGCAAATGGTTAATTGACATTTGCTCCTATACATTACCAGATTTTCATTCCAACCATCCAGACTGGATAGATAGCCTGACAGATAATTGTGTAGTGTACGCCCAGGATAACTGTTAGTCATGCTTTATTTTATGGCGGCACATAAATGGGTGGACAGATCCAGGGCAAGCACTGCCCACTCATGCATAGTTGTCAACTGATGTGAAGTTCCAGGGGGCAATCTCAGTTATAAAGGGAAGTATCTGGAAATTGTCCCTAGTTAAAAAAATAAAATAAATTTGATCAACTCCATTTATTTAGTATGATATCCCAGGTGATAGGATGCCGGCAGTCAGAACAACATACTTTATTAAATAACACATCTCAAACTACCATACCCAGGATTCAAACCTATAACCTGTTGAATTCTAATCAAACACCCTACCTATTGAGCTATTTGATCCTGCATAAAAATTGTGAACATTATATGAAGCTATTGGTACTTTGCAAAAAAAAAGAATCAGCATTACAACGCAGCAGATCCATGCAGTTTGCAGCCACACACTACATGTATCTGCTCAGCCACAATGCTGATTATTTCTTCACAAAGTACAAGGTGAGCTCCAAACAGAATTCTCTAGCTTAGAATTATACCTTTCTTTGCCAAACCTAGAAGTCGGGCCCCCCACCCTGGGATCCCCCAGAGGGAGGCCTGCACCGTCATGCGGCAGGCTTGTCCGTTTTGGAAGCAGGCTGATGGGCAGCCCAGGATTGCTTCAGTCTGGGCTTGGCAGGTCTGGAAACATGAGCTTGCTTTGGGTATGCCTGACCTTGGGTACGCTTTACCTGGAGGATGAAAGGGCCAAGAAAAGTACTTTTAGCCTTCTGCGTGGTAGGAGTCATACTAGGTAGGCAAGCTGTTTTAGCAGTAGCCAGATCAGCTACAATCTTATTGAGGTCTTCTCCAAAAGGAGATTCAACTGAGGCAGCACAAGGGAACTCTCATCTGGGGACAACAACTGCAGGGAGAACACATATTTTCAGATGAACATGGTTGCTTCTCCCAGGGCAAGGCTCACCCATTGCACTCTGGGTGTGCTGCCCCTGCGATTTCCCCAAATGTGGGAAACTTGACTGCATAATTTGAGTTTTCCCTGGTCGGCTCTCATGTAATTCAGATCTCTTTGTCTCAGGTCTCTCTCCAGCCTAGTTTGCTGTCTGGTTCCACTTCTTTTTTCTTGAGCCCCTCCCTTCTATACCCTTGTGCACTATCCTGACTTCTCCTCCCGTCTGCTTACTTTGTGCCTCCCAATGCACAATGCAAACTACGGGTAGTGCTGCAGGGCCCACACCCTTTTACTTGCTTTACAGAGCAGCTCTGGAGCTGTTACAGTGCCCAGCTGCTGCAAGAAATCAGCTTGAATGCTTCAGGGGCTGGGGAATGGCCAACATGAGCCCCACACCGAAGGAGGGTGGGGGTGCTTAATGCCAACTAGGGGTCATCCAAGCACCACAAAAGGCCTCCATGCCCTGCACGCTCCTTTTCTCTTTTCATATGCAGACAAGGGTTGAAGCCACCTTTGACCCACTGCTTGGATGACATCACCATATTCAAATCCATCTGCTGCAGGCCATCCCCCAGGAATGCTTGCACTAGTTGTTGCATTTGGTTTGTTGTTTGGGGGTGCTTCAGTATTAGGCAGCCTTCTGCCACCCCATGTTCATCTGAAAATATGTGTTCTCCCTGCAGTTGTTGTCCCCAGATGAGAGTTCCCTTGTGCTGCCTCAGTTGAATCTCCTTTACTTGACAGAGATGTGCCTGAGCAGCGGCCCTCCCCAGCTCTATCCCAAATCATACTTATTTTGCATAGGAGATACTATTGTCATGAAGATTGTTTTCCCAGGGTGAGGTTCATTCATTGCATTCTGGGTATGCTGACCCCTGTGATTTCCCCAAATGTGGGAAACTCGACTGCATTATTTGTGGTAGTGGTGGACTGTGTTTGTGCTTTCCTCTGGTCAGCTCTGGTAAAGTCAGATTTCTTTGTCTCAGATCTTCCTCTAGCCTTGTTCTTCTTTTGAGAGTTCCCTTGTGCTGCCTCAGTTGGATCTCCTTCACTTGAAAGGTAGTGCCCGAGCAGCGACCCTCCCCAGCTCTAGCCCAACTCCTACTAACCTGCCAGGTGAGATACTATGATCATGAAGGTGCTTCTCCCAGGGCAAGGCTCACCCATTGCACTCTGGGTGTTCTGCCCCTTGCGATTTCCCCAAATGTGGGAAACTTGACTGCATAATTTGTGTTTCCCCTGGACGGCTCTCGTATAATTCAGATCTCTTTGTCTCAGGTCTCTCTCCAGCCTAGTATGCTGTCTGTTTCCACTTCTCTTTTCTTGAGCCCCTCCCTTCTATAACCTTGTGCACTATCCTGACTTCTCCTCCCGTCTGCTTACTTTGTGCCTTCCAATGCACAATGCAAACTACAGGTAGTGCTGCAGGGCCCACACCCTTTTACTTGCCTTACAGAGCAGCTCTGGAGCTGTTACAGTACCCAGCTGCTGCAAGAAATCAGCTTGAATGCTTCAGGGGCTGGGGCATGGCCAACATGAGCCCCACACCGAAGGAGGGTGGGGGTGTTTAATGCGAACTAGGGGTCATCCAAGCGTCGCAAAAGGCCGCCATGCCCTGCATATCCCTTTTCTCTTTTCATAAGCAGACGAGGGTTGAAGCCAACTTTGACCCACTGCTTGGATGACATCACTTGCTGCCTTTCCAATGAAGCAAGTTTAATTTAGTAATAGGTGAAAAACCATCCCTACAAAGGTGTTAATCAGATACTTGGCTTTGTGGACACTTTTCAGAGAACAAATTAGTTAGCATAAAAATAAAGCCAGAAAATGAAGAGCTGTTTAATCACTCAATTGGATTTTTCTGCAAGCGTATTTCTTTTTCTCTGCAACCCACTGCTAAGTTGTGCTTCCTAGCTGTTCTTTTATAAAATCACTTAATCAAATCTAACTCTGATTACATCAGAGAAGGCCAGGTACCCTACACCATAAGAGGGGGTTTGAAATTTTGACTTGTCTACTTAAAGATCACCAAAATCTGATGACAAGGTCAATAACATCCCTGGGTGGGATTGAACCACCAACCCTTTGGTTAATAACCAAACACACTAACCGATTGCACCACCGAGACACTTTGCAAAAGTACATACTGACAAAGGTTAATAAGCATTCATCTAGAACGTTTCCTAGAAAACTTTAAAAAGTCAATAATCTGGAGAGTTTTTGTAAGATGTTTCTTCCATCAACCAATGAAGAAACGCATTGGTACTTTCCCATGATGAGTGAGTGCTTCAGGATCTCTTGCACTTACATGTGCAGCAGAGTACTGCAATGGAAGCATGCTGGGCCCCTTAACCCAGAGGTAGGCAGATTGAAACTATCCTCTGCTATATGCATTTTTTTTTTGTTAATTAAAGTAATCCAAAACTGGGATTGATATTTTTGCTCTTTTATTTTTACTTAAAGTACAATAACTTTTACCATTTTAATTTGTTTTAATAGTATATTGACAGTATTGTTTTCTTTCAATAATCCACTTAATTTTGTTTACCCTATTATTAAAATGGTAATTGACAAAAACAAACTACATTGTCACCAGAAGAGCAATACAAAATGTACAAGTGATATATTAAAATCATCTTTCCAGCTTGAATTTCAATGATGCATTGGGGCAACGATTTTGTGAGAAACATCTTCACCCTTAAATAAAGATTTTCTTAATTCCTTACCTGTGTGCTAATTAGATATCACCTTGTTTTCACATTAAACAGACTTCCACATGAGAAAGCAGCAAGGATGCAGTGGCGTTAATGTTTCCTGGTGTCAACCTGTATTATTTCAGTAGATATTGAAATGAGGATGCATCTTGCTGCCTTTCCAATGAAGCAAGTTTAATTTAGTAATAGGTGAAAAACCATCCCTACAAAGATGTTAATCAGATACTTGGCTTTGTGGACACTTTTCAGAGAACAAATTTGTTAGCATAAAAATAAAGCCAGAAAATGAAGAGCTGCTTAATCACTCAATTTGATTTTTTTGCCAGCATATTTCTTTTTCTCTGCAAACCACTGCTAAATTGTGCTTCCTAGCTGTTTTTATAAAATCACTGAATCAAATCTAACTCTGATTACATCAGAGAAGGCCAGGTACCCTACACCATAACAGGGGTTTTTGAAATTTTGACTTGTCTACTTAAAGATCACCAAAATCTGATAACAAGGTCAATTACATCCCTGGGTGGGATTGAACCACCAACCTTTTGGTTAATAGCTGTACACACTAACTGATTGCGCCACAGCGACACTTTGCAAAAGTACATACTGACAAAGGCTAATAAGCATTCATCTAGAACGTTTCCTAGAAAAACTTTAAATAGTCAATAATCTGGAGAGTTTTTGTAAGATGTTTCTTCTATCAACCAATGAAGAAACACATTGGTACTTTCCCATGATGAGTGAGTGCTTCAGGATCTCTTGCAATTACATGTGCAGCAGAGTACTGTAATGGAAGCATGCTGGGTCCATAGCCCAGAGGTAGGCAGATTGAAACTATCCTCTGCTATATGCGTTTTTTTTTTTGTTAATTAAAGTAATCCAAAACTGGGATTGATATTTTTGCTCTTTTATTTTTACTTAAAGTACAATAACTTTTACCATTTTCATTTGTTTTAATAGTATATTGACAGTATTGTTTTCTTTCAAAAATCCACTTAATTTTCTTTACCCGATTATTAAAATGGTAATTGACAAAAACAAACTACATTGTCACCAGAAGAGCAATACAAAATGTACAAGTGATATATTAAAATCATCTTTCCAGCTTGAATTTCAATGATGCATTGGGGCAACGATTTTGTGAGAAACATCTTCACCCTTAAATAAAGATTTTCTTAATTCCTTACCTGTGTGCTAATTAGATATCACCTTGTTTTCACATTAAACAGACTTCCACATGAGAAAGCACAAAGGATGCAGTGGCGTTAATGTTTCCTGGTGTCAACCTGTATTATTTCAGTAGATATTGAAATGAGGATGCATCTTGCTGCCTTTCCAATGAAGCAAGTTTAATTTAGTAATAGGTTAAAAACCATCCCTACAAATGTGTTAATCAGAAACTTGGCTTTGTGGACACTTTTCAGAGAACAAATTTGTTAGCATAAAAATAAAGCCAGAAAATGAAAAGCTGTTTAATCACTCAATTGGATTTTTTTGCCAGCATATTTCTTTTTCTCTGCAACCCACTGCTAAATTGTGCTTCCTAGCTGTTTTTATAAAATCACTGAATCAAATCTAACTCTGATTACATCAGAGAAGGCCAGGTACCCTACACCATAAGAGGGGGTTTGAAATTTTCACTTGTCTACATAAAGATCACCAAAATCTGATAACAAGGTCAATTACGTCCCTGGGTGGGATTGAACCACCAACCTTTTGGTTAATAGCCTTACACAGTAACTGATTGCGCCACAGCAACACTTTGTAAAAGTCCATACTGACAAAGGCTAATAAGCATTCATCTAGAACGATTCCTAGAAACATTTTAAAAAGTCAATAATGTGGAGAGTTTTTGTAAGATGTTTCTTCCATCAACCAATGAAGAAACACATTGGTACTTTCCCATGATGAGTGAGTGCTTCAGGATCTCTTGCACTTACATGTGCAGCAGAGTACTGTAATGGAAGCATGCTGGGTCCATAACCCAGAGGTAGGCAGATTGAAACTATCCTTTGCTATATGCATTTTTTTTTTGTTCATTAAAGTAATCCAAAACTGGGATTGATATTTTAGCTTTTATTTTTACTTAAAGTACAATAACTTTTACCATTTTAATTTGTTTTAGTGCAAATGGCATATCAGCAGTCAGCACTAACTGGTGACATGCCATTTGTACAAGTAAGCCATGTGTGACTAATATATAAACATGCTTTATTAAATAACACCTCAAACTATCATACCCAGGATTCAAACCTATAACCTGTTGAATTCTAATCAAACACCCTACCCATGGAGCTACTTGATCCTGCATCTTTTCTAACCTCCAAAAACAGATTCAGTTGCATTTTCCAGCGTGTTTTGTTTGCGCCTTTGCAAATGTCTTACATCGACAAACTTATTTAGTACTATTTTGCAAATAGGGTTACATTGTCGCAACATTGTGTTCCCTAATTGCTTGATTTTTTAAATGCAACAATTGATAAAGACACCTGATAATTGCTCTGTGGAGTCTTATTTTGTGTTTTGTGTTTAGTCTTTAGATCTGAATTTGAATGTACTTGTGAACTAACTTAATTTCCTACTTCTAAATTCATTCCTAAATTCACTACTTACATGAATCCTGTAGTTGGGCATTTTGGGACTTCGATTGTGGGCATTGTTTTGTGTCCAGACCAGCAGCAGGTGGTGTGCATTTGCTGGAAAGGCATCGAAGACCTCCGATATGCTGCATCTCCTGATGTGTGTCTCCCTCAAGTGGCTGTCAGCAAATGCCTGCTAGACACCCCATTCCAAGCTGATTGTGACATCATGGAACATGCATCATAGAACAGGCATGCTAAAACATGGGTCTTCAACCTGCGACCCTCCAGCTGCTGTGGAACTACACATCCCAGCATGCCCTGCCTCAGTTTTAGCATACCTTAATAGCAAAACTGTGGCAGGGCATGCTGGGATGTGTAGTTTCACAGCAGCTGGAGGGCCACAGGATGAAGACCCATGTGCTAGAGCCAAGCCGCAGGTACATTGAATGCTAGCAAGCTGAATATTTAAATCCTTTTTGTTCCGCAGCATTCCAATGCGGAAGATTCCATGGAACCAGAGATCCTTCCATTGAGAAGGACATGCTGCCTGGATGACTACACTGTGCAAATTAAATCACGGAGCCAGTTGGCTTGTGGGTGGCTCTGGTGACTGGGTGGTTGGGTGGGTGGTGTGTCGGAAGTGGAGCGCATGCAAATGATTGTGTATCATCCAGCTAGTGAGAGAGAAAACTCATGCAGGAGTGTTCCTGCTTGTCAGTGGGTTATGCACCTTGCCAGACGTTAAATCTACATAGAGCAGCTGGAGGGGACAAGAGCAGGTTTGCAAAATATAGATAGAAGAGCATATATGCTGGCGCATTCTCCATGATTGTGTCAGCTTATGTTTTGGTGCACTGCACTTTCCTCCACTAAGTTTTAGCCATTTTTGTTAAGCTCAAGTGTAGTTGCTTCTCGGCCTTTTGGCTGTGATCTTGTATCGTGGTTGAAGGGTCTGCTGGAGGGAGGGATTGTTTTCTTCATTGGCGAAAGACCAAAGATATTCCAGGATGGAAGGCTTGGGAACACTATCTGTTTTTCAGTTGTGGAAGAGCACAGAGGTCGGATTGGACTACATTCTATAGTAAAGGATATCTTTCTATTTATTGACCCTCCCCTTATATGTGTCTGTGTTACAATAAAGCTTCGGTTTTGTGAATCCCTCACCCTCTTACACTCCACACCCATAGCCTTATTAACTGTTGTATTATTGTATACTTTAAATGTATAGTGCAGTTCATGATTTATAGTGTAGACTGGCCTGTGCTGTAGTTCTTGAACTGTACTATACCGTCAGCATTTGTATTGTGTTTTGGCTGTGCTGCAACACTGTATTTATGTGTGCAATGTTTATGTATGTTTTTTTTTTATGTCAATAAAGACTGCTTTTTCAAGCCAATATCTGAAAACAATCAATGTTTATCTTTGATGGCAATAAAAGTGGTATGATATTTGATGCTTTTGAAATCCAATATCTGATATGTCCCCTATCTGGGAACCATATATTAAATGGCTTTTCAGAAAAGGGAGATGGGAGAAGAGCTTTCATTACTTGTAGGACCGATGCACATAAAGAAGCAAAAAAACATACATAAACATTACACACATAAGTACCGCGTTGCGGCACAGCCAAAACACAATAGAAATGCTGATGGTATAGTACAGTTCAAGAACTACAGCACAGGCCAGCCTACACTATAAATCATGAACTGCACTATACATTTAAACTGTACAATAATACAACAGTTAATAAGGCTATGGGTGTGGAGTGTAAGAGGGTGAGGGAATCACAAGCCCGAAGCTTTATTGAAAGACTGACACATATAAGGGGAGGTTTAATAAATAGAAAGACATCCTTTACTATAGAATGTAGTCCAATCCGACCTCTGTGCTCTTCCACAACTGAAAAACAGATAGTGTTCCCAAGCCTTCCATCCTGGAATATCTTTGGTCTTTCGCCAATGAAGAAAGCAATCCCTCCCTCCAGCAGACCCTTCAACCACAATACAAGATCACAGCCAAAAGGCCGAGAAGCAACTACACTTGAGCTTAACAAAAATGGCTAAAACTTAGTGGAGGAAAGTGCAGTGCACCAAAACATAAGCTGACACAATCATGGAGAATGCGCCAGCATATATGCTCTTCTATCTATATTTTGCAAACATGCTCTTGTCCCCTCCAGCTGCTCTATGTAGATTTAACGTCTGGCAAGGTGCATAACCCACTGACAAGCAGGCACACTCCTGCATGAGTTTTCACTCTCACTAGCTGGATGATACACAATCATTTGCATGTGCTCCACCTCCGACACACCACCCACCCAACCACCCAGTCACCAGAGCCACCCACAAACCAACTGGCTCCGTGATTTAATTTGCACAGTGTAGTCATCCAGGCAGCATGTCCTTCTCAATGGAAGGATCTCTGGTTCCATGGAATCTTCCGCATTGGAATGCTGCGGAACAAAAAGGATTTAAATATTCAGCTTGCTAGCATTCAATGTACCTGCGGCTTGGCTCTAGCACATGGGTCTTCATCCTGTGGCCCTCCAGCTGCTGTGAAACTACACATCCCAGCACGCCCTGCCACAGTTTTGCTATAAGGTATGCTAAAACTGAGGCAGGGCATGCTGGGATGTGTAGTTCCACAGCAGCTGGAGGGTCGCAGGTTGAAGACCCATGTTTTAGCATGCCTGTTCTATGATGCATGTTCCGTGATGTCACAATCAGCTTGGAATGGGGTGTCTAGCAGGCATTTGCTGACAGCCACTTGAGGGAGACACACATCAGGAGATGCAGCATATCGGAGGTCTTCGATGCCTTTCCAGCAAATGCACACCACCTGCTGCTGGTCTGGACACAAAACAATGCCCACAATCGAAGTCCCAAAATGCCCAACTACAGGATTCATGTAAGTAGTGAATTTAGAAGTAGGAAATTAAGTTAGTTCACAAGTACATTCAAATTCAGATCTAAAGTCTAGGTAGGCCTCACGTCCTGGCAGCCGCCAGCATTTAAAAATGCCTTGATTAGAGGTACGGAATTAAATGTAGATAAGAAGTAGACACAAAATAAGACTCCGCAGAGCAGTTATCAGGTGTTTTTATCAATTGTTGCATTTAAAAAATCAAGCAATTAGGGAACACAATGTTGCAACAATGTAACCCTATTTGCAAAATAGTACTAAATAAGTTTGTCGATGTAAGACATTTGCAAAGGCGCATCCAAAACACGCTGGAAAATGCAACTGAATCTGTTTTTGGAGGCTAGAATAGGAAATGTGCATCGGTCCTACAAGTACTGAAAGCTCTTCTCCCATCTCCCTTTTCTGAAAAGCCATTTAATATATGGTTCCCAGATAGGGGACATATCAGATATTGCCTTTCAAAAGCAGCAAATATCATACCACTTCTATTGCCATCAAAGATAAACATTGATTGTTTTCAGATATTGGATTGAAAAAGCAGTCTTTATTGACATAAAGAAGCAAAAAAACATACATAAACATTACACACATAAGTACTGTGTTGCAGCACAGCCAAAACACAATACAAATGCTGTCGGTATAGTACAGTTCAAGAACTACAGTACAGGTCAGCCTACACTATAAATCATGAACTGCACTATACATTTAAACAATACAATAGTTAATAAGGCTATGGGTGTGGAGTGTAAGAGGGTGACGGAATCACAAGCCCAAAGCTTTATTGAAAGACAGACACATATAAAGGGAGGATTAATAAATACAAAGATACCCTTTACTATAGAATGTAGTCCAATCCGGTCTTTCAACTCTTCCACAACTGAAAAACGGATAGTGTTCCCAAGCCTTCCATCCTGGAATATCTTCAGTCTCTCGCCAATGAAGAAAACAATCCCTCCAGCAGACTCTTCAACCACAATACAATATCACAGCCAAAAGAGCGAGAAGCAACTACACTTGCGTTTAAACAAAATGGCTAAAACTTAGTGGAGGAAAGTGCAGTGCACCAAAACATAAGCTGACACAATCATGGAGAATGCGCCAGCATATATGCTCTACTGTGTATATTTTCCAAACCTGCTCTTGTCCCCTCCAGTTGCTCCATGTAGATTTGACGTCTGGCAAGGTGCATAACTCACTGACAAGCAGGCACACTCCTGCATGAGTTTTCTCTCTCACTAGCTGGATGATACACATTCATTTGCATGTGCTCCACCTCCGACACACCGCCCACCCAACCACCCAGTCACCAGAGCCACCCACAAGCCAACTGGCTCCGTGATTTAATTTGCACAGTGCAGTCATCCAGGCAGCATGTCCTTCTCAATGGAATAATCTCTGGTTCCATGGAATCTTCCGCATTGGAATGCTGCGGAACAAAAAGGATTTAAACATTCAGCTTGCTAGCATTCAATGTACCTGCGGTTTGGTTCTAGCACATGGGTCTTCATCCTGTGGCCCTCCAGCTGCTGTGAAACTACACATCCCAGCATGCCCTGCCACAGTTTTGCTATTAAGGTATGCTAAAACTGAGGCAGGGCATGCTGGGATATGTAGTTCCACAGCAGCTGGAGGGTCGCAGGTTGAAGACCCATGTTCTAGCATGCCTGTTCTATGATGCATGTTCCGTGATGTCACAATCAGCTTGGAATGGGGTGTCTAGCATGCATTTGCTGACAGCCACTTGAGGCAGACACACATCAGGAGATGCAGCATATCGGAGGTCTTCGATGCCTTTCCAGCAAATGCACACCACCAGCTGCTGGTCTGGACACAAAACAATGCCCACAATTGAAGGCTCAAAATGCCCAACTACAGGATTAATGTAAGTAGTGAATTTAGGAATGAGTTTAGAAGTAGGAAATTAAGTTAGTTCACAAGTACATTCAAATTCAGATCTAAAGACTAGGTAGGCCTCACGTCCTGGCAGCACCCAGCATTTAAAAATGCCTTGATTATAGGTAGGGAATTAAATGTAGATAAGAAGTAGACACAAAAGAAGACTCCACAGAGCAATTATCAGGTGTCTTTATCAATTTTTGCATTTAAAAAATCAAGCAATTAGGGAACACAATGTTGCGACAATGTAACCCTATTTGCAAAATAGTACTAAATAAGTTTGTCGATGTAAGACATTTGCAAAGGCGCAAACAAAACACGCTGGAAAATGCAACTGAATCTGTTTTTGGAGGTTAGAATAGATGCAGGATCAAGTAGCTCAATGGGTAGGGTGTTTGATTAGAATTTAACAGGTTATAGGTTTGAATCCTGGGTATGATAGTTTGAGGTGTTATTTAATAAAGTATGTTTATATATTAGTCACACATGGCTTACTTGTACAAATGGCATGTCACCAGTTAGTGCTGACTGCTGATATGCCATTTACACAAACATGCCATGTGTGACTGTATATGCATTTAAGGAGGGCACCCCTGCAATACCACAAACCATTGAGTGTCAAGTATACTAGATTTATCTTCATATCTCATGTGCTTTCTCTGAGACCAATCTTGTTATGCCCCTTCCCCACAAGGCATGCGCCTTTTGTCCATATTGCAAAAATGGGGGGGAGGGCATATAATTCTCTGTCACAGGGCACCAAAAAGTCTAGTTATGGCTCTGGTATGCATTATGTAATCTGGCAGACCATCTCTCCAACACTGGCTGGTTGGAATAGAAATCCGGTTATCTATGTGAGCAAATGACCATCAACGATTTACTCTCAAACACTAAAAAATGGACAAAAATGGTCCCCTAAACAAATTGGTTAAATTTTGGGTTTAACCAATTTGTGTAATGACCATTTTTGACCACTTTTCTAGTGTTTGGGAGCAAATGGTTAATTGACATTTGCTCCTATACATTACCAGATTTTCATTCCATCCATCCAGACTGGATAGATAGCCTGACAGATAATTGTGTAGTGTACGCCCAGGATAACTGTTAGTCATGCTTTATTTTATGGCGGCACATAAATGGGTGGACAGATCCAGGGCAAGCACTGCCCACTCATGCATAGTTGTCAACTGATGTGAAGTTCCAGGGGGCAATCTCAGTTATAAAGAGAAGTATCTGGAAATTGTCCCTAGTTAAAAAAAAAAAAAAATTTTTTATCAACTCCATTTATTTAGTATGATATCCCAGGTGATAGGATGCCGGCAGTCAGAACAACATACTTTATTAAATAACACATCTCAAACTACCATACCCAGGATTCAAACCTATAACCTGTTGAATTCTAATCAAACACCCTACCTATTGAGCTATTTGATCCTGCATAAAAATTGTGAACATTATATGAAGCTATTGGTACTTTGCAAAAAAAAAGAATCAGCATTACAACGCAGCAGATCCATGCAGTTTGCAGCCACACACTACATGTATCTGCTCAGCCACAATGCTGATTATTTCTTCACAAAGTACAAGGTGAGCTCCAAACAGAATTCTCTAGCTTAGAATTATACCTTTCTTTGCCAAACCTAGAAGTCGGGCCCCCCACCCTGGGATCCCCCAGAGGGAGGCCTGCACCGTCATGCGGCAGGCTTGTCCGTTTTGGAAGCAGGCTGATGGGCAGCCCAGGATTGCTTCAGTCTGGGCTTGGCAGGTCTGGAAACATGAGCTTGCTTTGGGTATGCCTGACCTTGGGTACGCTTTACCTGGAGGATGAAAGGGCCAAGAAAAGTACTTTTAGCCTTCTGCGTGGTAGGAGTCATACTAGGTAGGCAAGCTGTTTTAGCAGTAGCCAGATCAGCTACAATCTTATTGAGGTCTTCTCCAAAAGGAGATTCAACTGAGGCAGCACAAGGGAACTCTCATCTGGGGACAACAACTGCAGGGAGAACACATATTTTCAGATGAACATGGTAGGGCAGAAGGCTGCCTAATACTGAAGCACCCCCAAACAACAAATCAAATGCAACTTACTTGACAGAGATGTGCCTGAGCAACGGCCCTCCCCAGCCCTATCCCAAATCATACTTATTTTGCATAGGAGATACCATGGTCATGAAGATTGTTCTCCCAGGGTTAGGTTCATTCATTGCATTCTGGGTATGCTGACCCCTGTGATTTCCCCAAATGTGGGAAACTCGACTGCATTATTTGTGGTAGTGGGGGACTGTGTTTGTGCTTTCCTCTGGTCAGCTCTGGTAAAAGTCAGATTTCTTTGTCTCAGATCTTCCTCTAGCCTTGTTCTTCTTTCGAGAGTTCCCTTGTGCTGCCTCAGTTGGATCTCCTTCACTTGACAGGGGGGTGCCCGAGCAGCGACCCTCCCCAGCTCTAGCCCAACTCCTACTTACCTGCCAGGTGAGATACTATGATCATGAAGTTGCTTCTCCCAGGGCAAGGCTCACCCATTGCACTCTGGGTGTGCTGCCCCTGCGATTTCCCCAAATGTGGGAAACTTGACTGCATAATTTGAGTTTTCCCTGGTCGGCTCTCATGTAATTCAGATCTCTTTGTCTCAGGTCTCTCTCCAGCCTAGTTTGCTGTCTGGTTCCACTTCTTTTTTCTTGAGCCCCTCCCTTCTATACCCTTGTGCACTATCCTGACTTCTCCTCCCGTCTGCTTACTTTGTGCCTCCCAATGCACAATGCAAACTACAGGTAGTGCTGCAGGGCCCACACCCTTTTACTTGCTTTACAGAGCAGCTCTGGAGCTGTTACAGTGCCCAGCTGCTGCAAGAAATCAGCTTGAATGCTTCAGGGGCTGGGGAATGGCCAACATGAGCCCCACACCGAAGGAGGGTGGGGGTGCTTAATGCGAACTAGGGGTCATCCAAGCACCACAAAAGGCCTCCATGCCCTGCACGCTCCTTTTCTCTTTTCATATGCAGACGAGGGTTGAAGCCAACTTTGACCCACTGCTTGGATGACATCACCATATTCAAATCCATCTGCTGCAGGCCATCCCCCAGGAATGCTTGCACTAGTTGTTGCATTTGGTTTGTTGTTTGGGGGTGCTTCAGTATTAGGCAGCCTTCTGCCACCCCATGTTCATCTGAAAATATGTGTTCTCCCTGCAGTTGTTGTCCCCAGATGAGAGTTCCCTTGTGCTGCCTCAGTTGAATCTCCTTTACTTGACAGAGATGTGCCTGAGCAACGGCCCTCCCCAGCCCTATCCCAAATCATACTTATTTTGCATAGGAGATACTATTGTCATGAAGATTGTTCTCCCAGATTTAATTAAGTGATTTTATAAAAAACAGCTAGGAAGCACAATTTAGCAGTGGGCTGCAGAGAAAAAAATAACATTTTAAACCTACCGGTAAATTTTTTCTCTCGTAGTCCGTAGAGGATGATGGGGACTCCGTAAGGACCATGGGGGATAGACGGGCTCCGCAGCAGACATGGGCACTTTAAGAAAGACTTTAGATCTGGGTGTGCACTGGCTCCTCCCTCTATGCCCCTCCTCCATACCTCAGTTAGAGAAACTGTGCCCAGAGGAGACGGACAGTACGAGGAAAGGATTTTTGTTAATCCAAGGTCAAGATTCATACCAGCCACACCAATCACACCGTATAACTTGTGATATACTACCCAGTTAACAGTATGAAAACAACATAGCATCAGTCCAAGACCGATGAAAACTAACATATAACCCTTATGTAAGCAATAACTATATACAAGTCTTGCAGAAGTAGTCCGCACTTGGGACGGGCACCCAGCATCCTCTACGGACTACGAGAAAAAGATTTACCGGTAGGTTTAAAATCTTATTTTCTCTTACGTCCTAAAAGATGCTGGGGACTCCGTAAGGACCATGGGGATTATACCAAAGCTCCCAAACGGGCTCCTGCGGATGACTCTGCAGCACCGATTGAGCAAACAGGAGGTCCTCCTCAGCCAGGGTATCAAACTTATAGAACTTTGCAAAGGTGTTTGAACCCGACCAAGTAGCAGCTCGGCACAGCTGTAGTGCCGAGACCCCCGGGCAGCTGCCCAAGAAGAGCCCACCTTCCTAGTGGAATGGGCCTTGACTGAATTAGGCAACGGCAATCCCGCCATAGAATGCGCCTGCTGAATCGTGTTACAGATCCAGAGAGCAATAGTCTGATTTGAAGCAGGGGTGCCAATCTTGTTGGCTGCATACAGGACAAACAGTGCTTCTGTTTTTCTGACTCTAGCCGTTCTGGCCACGTAAATTTTCAAAGCCCTGACCACATCAAGGGACTCGGAATCCTCCAAGTCACGCGTAGCCACAGGCACCACAATAGGTTGGTTCATATGAAAGGATGAGTCCACTTTTAGCAGGAATTGAGGACGGGTCTGCAATTCCGCTCTATCCATATGGAAAACCAGATAGGGGATTTTATGTGATAAAGCTGCTAATTCCGACACTCGCCTAGCGGAAGCCAAGGCTAATAACATGACCACCTTCCAAGTGAGATATTTAAACTCCACCATTTTAATTGGTTCAAACCATAACCTTAACACCACGTTAAGGTCCCAAGGGACCACCGGAGGTACAAAAGGAGGCTGAATATGCAGTACTCCCTTCACAAAAGTTTGTACTTACTTCAGGAAGAGAGGCCAATTCCTTTTGAAAGAAAATGGATAAGGCCAAAATCTGAACCTTAATAGAGCCTAATTTTAGGCCCAAATTCACTCCAGTTTGTAGGAAGTGAAGGAAGTGGCCCAGGTGGAATTCTTACGTATGAGCATTCCTGGCCTCACACAAAGAAACATATTTTCGCCATATACAGTGATAATGTTTAGATGTCACATCCTTCCTAGCCTTTATTAGCGTAGGAATGACCTCATCTGGAATACCCTTTTCCGCTAGGATCCGGCGTTCAACCGCCATGCCGTCAAACGCAGCCGCGGTAAGTCTTGGAACAGACAGGGCCCCTGTTGCAACAGGTCCTGTCTTAGAGGAAGTGGCCACGGATCTTCTGTGAGCATTTCCTGCAGATCTGGATACCAGGTCCTTCGCGGCCAATCTGGAACAATGAGAATTGTTCTTACTCCTCTTTTTCTTACTATTATCAACACCTTGGGTATGAGAGGTAGAGGAGGAAATACATAGACCGACCGGAACACCCACGGTGTCACTAGGGCGTCTACAGCTACTGCCCGAGGGTCTCTTGACCTGTTGCAATACCTCTGTAGCTTTTTGTTGAGGCGGGACGCCATCATGTCTATCTGGAACAGTCCCCACCGACTTGCAATCTGTGCGAAGACTTCCTGATGGAGTCCCCACTCTCCTGGATGTAGGTCGTGTCTGCTGAGGAAGTCTGCATCCCAGTTGTCCACTCCCGGAATGAACACTGCTGACAGTGCGCTTTGATAAAGCTAAATATTTATCTTATTTAAAACCCTTTGTGAGGTCTAAGAACACTGTACGCTATTTGCGTATGGAGTACCGTAAGGGTACGCTCGTTGCGTAACAATCGCTTAGCCGTGGTCGAGACGCTCAAGCGTCACGTTCGCTCACGGCCAAGAGATCACAGGCAGGCACGCTATTGGCTGCTGACTAACGTAATGGTTCGCTATAGCGTAACGGACGCTGTATCGGGAGCGGGCTGCTCGAGCGATACAGACGCTCACGAGAATACGCTGTTGGTATCGGGCACACTTATAGGTGAGCGACTACCGTAATGCTACGCTATCAGCGTAGCGGACGCTCGAGACCACGAGGAGATCACGAGCGGCGCCGACGCTCACAATGTTAAACCTTTATGTCTAAACCACAAACAATGTAATTTGCTGTAAAACCTTAGTGTAGAGATAGGGTGTAAATGCAACACTGTATAACCTTATTAACTCAAAAGCTGTTCGAGCGTCACCGACGCTCTGAGAATACTTAACACTATAAGAAATACACAAATACCGTGCTTAGGGTCCAACGCCTAATATATATATTATGAATGTTATACTTGCAAAAGAATTAATACAATACAAGTCATACACTACAATATAACATAGACTAACTAACCAGGTAACTACACAGTAAATACAATACAAGTACGTTTAAGAGAAAATGAGAGAAAGAGAAGAGAGAGAGAGAAAGATATGGCCCATAATAACAAGAAAAGACAATATGATTACGGAGAAAACTTACGCACAAAGGAAACGATCGCATGCGCCTCTGGACATCCAGCTCCCGATTTTCAGCAATGATAACCGATGAAGAGTGAGTGCTGGATGTGATCGGCCTGTCTATTTATGCCCCACACACAATACAATTCAATGGTCCCTACAATCTCATTGTTCATTGGACACAGGAATTCGTCTTCGCATTATAACAAAAGGTCATAGGTTGATTCATACAGGTGGGCTGTGACTATTTCCAACAGCTCAGGTGGGAGGGAAACTGGGTTTCCCGCCGCATGGATAAGTAAGTGCAAATACAGTAAATGTTCATAAACTTCTTATGTCCATAACTATTCGCACGAGCGATTGATCCGCTTCAAACCAACACCGGAATATTGCTAATTAAATACTCTTCCGATGGATACTAAACACCACTGTATTACTCCTGTCTGACCCTTCGTATCAAACAATGAGGGATCTCTCTGTCCAGGAACATACTACATTAACTAAACTTTCAGAATCTATCAAAGGGACCATAATCTACAAAATGCATTATATGGTGAAAATATGTAACGAAAGAGTCGCCCGCTAGACGCACACAATCTCTACCGTAAATGTGCATACCGTGCGCCTGCGGGTGCCCGCAACAGCGAGTATGCGCACGCACGGTAGAGCGCACGCATGCGCAGCAGGGACACATATGAGGTGCAAATATGGCAGTGTGCATCGTGATATTTTTCTGACTTTGACAGTCCACCCTTTGGCAGTCAACAATAACTGCCACTTCCTAAAACATTTCAAAAAGAGAAAAATATATGTCAGGGGTTAATACATTTACATGGTTGGGTAGGGGAGGAGAGGAGAAGGTAGGAAAAGGGTATGACCTAGTGAGATAGCAGAAGCATGTGTGTATGAATCCATGTTTGGGGGGTCATGTATCATCGTGCCGTACGTGTTTTAAATCAAGCTTTGAGGTATTGCGAAGTATACATTTGAATTCCTTCTTATCCCGTGGTACGGGTCTGTGGATGGGCTGTCAAACTTTACCGAGCTTTTTTCGGATTTTGGTTGTAACAAAAATGGGGAGCACATTTTAGTTGATGATACATGAATGGGGGAATATGTGATTGCTGATATCTGTGCCTGTATTCCCTATACTATGTGTGTAATTACCTGAAGGTTGTAGAGATGAAGAAAATACATAGTTACGGTAAATGCAGTGGTATTCTATGTCAGGTTAATGAACATTCGTCGATTGAGGTCTTGTTTGGTGTCTGTTGAATGCAGTCTTCTTTGTGCTTTTGCCCATAAGGTGCGAGCAAAAAGCTTTGTCAATGTCCATAGATTTACAAAAGTGTTGGGCTAGAGTAATTTTAAAATTTCTAGGGAAACTGGGGATCTATGGCATAGTTCATCAAAAATCTGTGTATAAGGTTGTCAAAACTTCTTCTTTAATCCATCTGTTGTCTGTATATCGGCTCATCAAATTCCTCGTCCAAGTGGGTCTTTTTACCTCAGAGGAAAACGGAAAAACAGGTGAAAGAAACGGACCGTAGAAATCGCATTACAATTTCCTCACTCCTTAAACTCATCACCCTGGTACTTCGTTTGCACTTCGTTAAAGCCTGACCGCATCTAAATATCAAGCCAATCGTTATGATAACACCTAAGATACATAGGAGAAACTTCCCTACATCCATTATAACTCCTTGAGCCCATTCTCCTAAACCGGAGAACCAATTTCGCGGGTTCAACCATGACACCCAACTAGTCAGCTCATTACTCACAGCAGCAAGGGTGAGATTGTGTCTCCTGCGAAATTCCCACTTCAATTGGAGAATATCGTCCATCTTTTGGTCTATGACCTCGACCGGGTCCTCGGTACTATTCGTTATATATGTGCAGCATTTCACGCCGTACTGCGTTGCCAGTGTGACACAATATCCACCTGTTACTGCTGTGAGATAATTGAGAATCATTCTATGCTGAACTAGTTCTGTTTTATAAGCTTGAAGTTCTCTTCCAGTATACCTAAACGTGTCATCATACATTTCTGTGATATTGTCTAACAAATTTGCGAGCGCAGATATGTATTTATAATTCAACACTCCTCTGGCGGTGCGAGTGAGGTCTAACGCAAGTAGAAACTGAATCCCGGTGGATTCATGGATCATGTCAGAGGCCGGGTGCTCTGTTCTTTCTATCAGGTGCCGTTTAACTACGTGCTCGTAATGGGTGTGAGTATAAGGAGTTTGGGCAACACGGTGTATGTCTTTCATTTTGGCATGTGATACAGTCATTACCTCAGGCAATACTTTTCCAATATAACACAATCCTTCAGAGTTTGGGGCAAGCCACTTATACGCCTTCCTCCCGCATATGAAATATGCATCATCGGGGAGAACATATGGGACGGAGTAGGACATAACCATATTACACATTTTCCATGTGAAATCTCCTAACCCTAATTCTCCCATCTGTCTAGTACACGTATCAGCTTGTACGATATGTGCACAGTATCCTGGTGATACCTCTCCAACTCTCGTAATCCTACTTCCTAGGGTATACCTATACCGGAAAGATTTTCCTCTACTGGCTATGTGGCGTATAAGCTCTGTATCTGTCGGCATTCTATCTGCTCTATATGAAAAGGTCATGGTTTGGTTACTCCATGACACTTCCCAATTTCCCGGCTTTCGGGGATTGGAAATGTTAAAACATATGAGGGATCTATCCACATGATATTGGTGGAGCTTCAAACTAGGAGGACTGGAGATATTAAACCTCCTGTCCACCGGTCTCCCACCACTTAGCTCAAGTACCTCCCCTATCGTTAAAGGAAATGGTACTAGTCCTGATTTGCTATGACCTTGAGGTACTTGAGAGCATACCCAACAATCTGTTTGATTTAACACGCTACCCACTAAGGAGTGATAGTCACTCAAGGGATGCCGGTCCATGTGGATATTAAAACTGGATTGGCATTTCTTAATGCACCCATCCTCGACTACGTTGTCACAGAGCCTACAGATACAGTTTTCTTCAGCTAACAATCCTTCACAATTCCTTCTATTGTCAATGCTATCGGATCGTTTTCTGATACTCGCCTTTGCTTGTTGATTATGTTGTTCTCGGAAAACTACGCCTCCATCTCTGTCATCAGAACCCATTCCAGAACCTCTCTCGACCTCCATGGTACTCTCGCCGGAACAGACTGCTCTGGTCAACATCATGGTCAACAGGAAAATCCGGATCACAGTCTCTTGGGGCAAGTCCATCTTATAGGAGGAAACGAAGAAGAATGAGAAGGGGGGGAAAATAATTTGAGGGAGAGGGGATGGGAAGTTGGAGAAAAACAATAAAAGGGAACAGGGAATCGACAACTGCTTTTGATCTTGTGATTTTCAATGCTCAGGTGCCGCCTCAGTCCTCCTGGAACAGACACTCCAGTGATACAACGTCCTCTACCGTCTGTTCCTTATCACGGGACCTCTCTGGATCAGCAACCTTCTTACAATGGGACGAATGAACCCAAGTCTCTCTCTCGGCAACTTTCAATGCTGTAGTGCTAGTCAATAAGACTTGGTATGGTCCTTCCCATCTGTCAATAAGGCAACCTGAGCGTAGAAAATTTCGTATCATTACATACTCCCCAGGTTCAATGTCATGACAATTACTATCTGGTAAATCAGGAATCACCAACTTCAAATTATTATTTTGATTCCTTAGCTGTTTACTCATATTAACCAGGTACTTTACAGTCACTTCATTGTTACACTTCAAATCATCCTGAGGGTTAATCATAACATGCGGTTGTCGACCAAACAAGATTTCAAAAGGGGACAGATTAAGAGGGGACCTGGGAGTGGTTCTGATGCTGTACAGTACAATGGGTAAAGCTTCTGGCCATGTCAATCCTGTTTCTGCCATAACTTTGCTCAAATTATTTTTAATAGTGCTATTCACTCTTTCCACCTTCGCACTCGCCTGTGGACGGTATGGAGTGTGCAGCTTGCTATCAATTCCCATCAACTTACACATTCCTTGAAAGACATCACCTGTAAAATGGGTACCCCTATCACTTTCGATAATTCTAGGGATACCATATCTACATACAAATTCCTGCACAATTTTCTTAGCAGTAAACATAGCGGTATTTGTGGCCGCCGGGAATGCTTCAACCCAATTTGAGAACACATCTATACAAACAAGTACATATTTCAAATTTCGACAAGGGGGTAATTGAATGAAGTCAATCTGTATTGCCTGGAAAGGACCGCCTGCAGGTGGGATATGAGATGGTTCTGTTGGTATTGCCTTTCCGATATTCTTTCTCAAACAGGTAAGGCATGACATTGCTCTCTTACTTGCATGAGATGAAAATCCTGGGGCGCACCAATATGCTCTTACCAACTTGCACATTCCTTCCTTGCCCAGATGAGTCAGCCCGTGAGCTGCCTCAGCTAAACATGGAAGATATGCTCTGGGGGCCACCGGTTTACCTTGTCCATCCGTCCAGAGTCCTGAGGACTCCTGGCCATATCCCTTCGCCTTCCAGACTGCCTTTTCCTGTGTGGAACACAAATTTTGCATTTCACACAACTTCTGTGTGTTGATGGTATTAAATACCATCAGTTGTGTGGTGTCTGTCTGTCTGGGGGTACCAGCTGCTAACTTAGCTGCTTCGTCTGCTCGGCTGTTACCAAGTGATACTGGGTCCTGGCTATATGTGTGTGCTTTACACTTGATAACAGCCACTCTGTCGGGTTCCTGTATCGCTGTTAGAAGCCTTTTGATGTGAGCTGCATGCGCTACCGGTGTACCAGCTGCCGTCATGAAATTTCTGAGGCGCCATAGGGCTCCGAAATCATGGACTACCCCGAATGCGTATCTAGAGTCGGTGTAGATATTGGCTGATTTGCCCTTAGCCAATTCACATGCTCTGGTTAGGGCGACCAGTTCAGCAACCTGGGCTGAGTGAGGTGGGCCTAGCGGTTCCGCTTCTATGGTGCCTTGGTCATCTACGACTGCGTATCCAGTACACAAGTCTCCCGAGTCTGACTGTCTGTGACAACTACCGTCCGTGTAGAAAGTTAGATCTACATTTTCCAGCGGGTTGTCACTGATGTCAGGCCTTGCGGTAAAATTTTGGGTCAAATATTCCATACAATCATGTGTGTCCTCCTGTGTGTTAAATTCTCCTTCCCCACCACTCTCATCCTCCACCCTTTGTGCCTGTCCAGGCACACCTGGGAGATATGTTGCAGGATTTAATGCACTGCATCTCCTTATGGTGATGTTTACGGGGGCCATTAGTGCCAATTCCCATCTTGTAAACCGCGCTGATGAGACGTGCCTGGTTTGGGCAGAATTTAGCAAGGCTGACACTGCATGTGGTGTATGAATTGTGAGGTTGTGACCTAGCACTACATCTTCGCTTTTCGTTACTAGCAATGCTATCGCAGCGACGCTTCGCAAGCATGTGGGGAGGGATCGCGCTACCGTGTCTAGCTGAGCGCTGTAGTATGCTACTGGCCTGCTGGCATCACCGTGCTTTTGGGTTAAGACGCCTGCCGCGCAACCAGCACTTTCTGTTCCGTACAGCTCAAAGGGTTTCCCATAGTCTGGCATACCTAATGCTGGTGCCTGCGTTAGGCACTGTTTAAGTCTCTCAAATGCCATCTCAGACTCGTCTGTATGCGAAATCCGATCAGGTTTGTTTGAGGAGACCATCTCCTGCAGAGGTAACGCTAGAATGGAAAACCCTGGGATCCAGTTACGGCAATACCCACACATTCCTAAAAATGTTCTGATCTGTTGCTGGGTTTTTGGCAGAGTCATGTCTCTAATTGCTTGAATTCTATCAGTGGTCAGGTGTCTCAGTCCTTGTGTTAGACAGTGTCCCAAATATTTTACCTTAGTTTGGCATAATTGCAACTTGTCTTTGGAAACCTTGTGTCCTGTGTCTGAAAGATGAAACAGGAGCTGTTTCGTATCCTTCAGGGATGCTTCCAATGAATCAGAACACAGTAGTAGATCATCCACGTACTGTATTAATACTGATCCACTCTCTGGTTGGAAAGACTGTAAACAATCATGCAAAGCCTGGGAAAATATACTTGGACTGTCTATGAAACCTTGTGGTAATCGAGTCCATGTGTATTGGACTCCTCTGTATGTGAATGCAAACAAATATTGGCTGTCAGGGTGCAGAGGTACCGAAAAGAAAGCGGAGCAGAGGTCAATAACAGTGAAAAATTTTGCAGTGGGAGGGATTTGCATAAGGATGACAGCTGGATTTGGCACTACGGGGAACTGACTCTCAACTATTTTGTTGATCCCCCTTAGATCCTGCACTAGCCGGTAACCCCTCCCCCCACTCTTTTTCACAGGGAAGATGGGACTATTGGCAGTGCTGGACGTTCTTACCAGAATACCCTGTTGTAGCAAGCGCTCTATTACGGGATACACTCCTAACTCCACCTCTGGCTTCAGAGGGTACTGTGGGATTTTTGGAGCTATCCTACCATCTTTTACTTGTACAACTACTGGAGCTACGTTTGCCATTAATCCAGTGTCCTGTCCATCTTTAGTCCAAAGTGACTCTGGTATCTGGGATGTCATTTCTTCTACTTTGGATGGAGTCCTATTTGTCATAATGGTATGTGACATTAATTTTGATGGGGAGTCTAACATGTCTCGCACTTCCTGAGCGTGATTCTCAGGTATGTCCAAGAATACACCTTCAGGAGTACAATAAATGACGCACCCCATTTTACACAATAAGTCTCTTCCCAGGAGATTAGTCGGTGCCGATGCAGCCAGCAAAAAGGAATGCTTGGTATGTAAAGGCCCTACTGTAATCTCGGCTGGTTTGCTAACAGGGTAGTGCTGGACTACTCCCGTTACCCCTATGGCTGGAATTGTCTTACCAGTGGTTCTCATGCCCACTGTCGAATTTATCACTGATTTGGCCGCCCCTGTGTCTACAAGAAAGTTTAATGATTTACCAGCTACATTGATTGCAATTTCAGGTTCACTCCCAAGGCTTGCAATCAATTTTACTGGCTGCAGATTACAGGTATGGCTACACCCCTATTGGGTATGGTGACCTCCCTGAATCCCGCTGGCAGCAACTACTTGTGAAGGGGTTAAATGGGAACTGCCAGGAGTTTGCCAGTCTCTGTTCGGGGGGTATCTTTTTGTTTCTCCTGCATGTGGCTCATAACTCCGTCTCTGCGGACCTTGCTCCCAATGTCGTGTGTCGTGTCGTTGTCTAGGGGGTTGGTAAGATCTTTGCGAATTTTTCGCTCTACAGTCTCGTGCTATGTGTCCCTGTTTATGACAAAAATAACATGTTACCACATTTGACTTACCCACAGGGTTTGGTGATATAAACACAGGCTGTTTTGTGGTCAGGGCCTGTATACTTACTGACATTAACTTATCACCTTGCGACTCCCTGTGTCTGGTGATATTCCGGTCGTGATCAATAGCAGCCTCTCTCAAAGTAGCCACTGACAGACCTCGCCAACATGGTTGCGTGGTCTGTACCCTTGTCTTTAATGCTTCTTTTAAACCATCCATTAGCACAGATACTGCTACTTCTTGATGGTTTGCATTGGTCCTAATGTCCTCTATGCCAGTGTACTTTGCCATTTCTAATAATGCCCGGTGAAAATAATCAGCAGCTGTTTCTGTCTCTTTTTGTTTAATGGAAAAAATTCTATTCCATTTGGCTACAGCTGGGAAATACTCCTTTAACTGTAAATTTATTCTTTTTACGTTATCTTTGTTGTACACATCTGTAAGAGGTACATCCAGATCCAATCCACAGTCAGCTAAAAATTGAGCTGAGTCGACATTGGAGGGTAAACATGCCCTCAGCAATATCTGCCAGTCTTTGTTATTGGGCTCTAAAGTGTTTCCTAGGTCTCTGATGTATTTTTGGCTAGCAACTAAGTATTTTCTGGGGTCAGGGAATTCAGACACTATGGTCCTTAATTCCATTCTGGAAAATGGGATATACATGGCAATGTTCCTGATAGGAGTGACTCCTGATGTGTCAGTTTTCCCATTTGGAACAGCTATTACCCTAACAGGATTAAGTCTACTAACATCATTCTGTGTAGATTCTACAGCCTGTGGTGAAATGGTTTCAGCATAGTGTAAGGTGCCGTACTTACCCGTTGATACGACCTCACCTGTCCCTCCGCTAGGGGGCTTTGTTACTAATCTTATGGGTTGGGCCGTGCCTACTGTCGTTTCTGATATAGTGGCTGCTAGAGAGAGCGCCGATATTGTTGCCGATTCGTCCTCTTGATCACACTCCTGGGGAAAGTTCAAAACAGGGTACAACTTGCACGGGTTAATGCTTGCATTGGTTAACTTATTAACATTATCCTTAACATTTATACAGTTGCTAAGTGCCTGTTTGTTACCCCCTGATGCGTCATTCTCCGCAACCAATTTCTCTCCTGATATGTATGGTGGCGGCGGGGCCGTGGCTATCAGTTTCCTGATAGGGCCAGATCCCGCCGCCAGAGCCAATCCTCTCTGTATTTCACCCTCCTGTTGCCATAGCTGCAAATAATCATAATGTTGGATTCGTCTCTTTGTTGATTTAATGAGACATATCCTCCTCCTTAAATTCATTAACACTTCTGGGCTGAAGCTACCTACTCTTGGGAATTTCTCCCCGTCATGTACTGTCATTCTCTCCCATTCATCACATAAAATTTCTGTATGTAAACCATATTTTTCACACATTACATACCTTGCCGACCCGACTGGTCGGTTTACTGAATCAACCCGAACCGAGGTTGATCGCCCCCTTCCTGAACAACTGGCCCCCATAATTTGCAGGTGTTGCTTGCTCTACCTCTGACCTTTATCTCAGGGTCTTCAGCGAACCCTTACAAAAAACCAAAATATTAAAAGATAGGTTGACGGTGAAGTTTACCGAGCACCTCACTCACTCGCCCACGCCGACCAATACGCCCACACACTGATATAGCGCTGGCGTACTCGACCCAGGGCCCCTATGAACCTCTATTTACTGGAACATGCGAGAGATATCCGAAGAACACTTACTCTTTCCAGTAACTATTGGTTGTTGGACAATTCCTGAGTGACCAGCGAACTTCCCTTCAGAAAATAAAAAATTACACAAATAACGTCAGAATGTACAAATAGTTTTATGACCGGGTTTGTACACAAATGGTACTGGTCAGACTAACTTAATGCACACAATTACGTGCGGTACAATCGTTCAGCACATAAGCAACTAATCTTATGTACGGAGCGACCAGTGGAATCGACATTCAGCAGCTGCGAATTCCTTCAGCCTGAGCTTTTTATGGCCTATATGGGTGTCGCACCAACCCTTCTTGGTGTTGTGCCTTGTCTCTATAGCGGACTTCCTTGTCTGCTGTACTTGGACCTCCTGGTCTGTTATGCGACCTCCTGGTCTGACCTCCTGGTCTGTTACAGTATGACCTCCTGGTCTGCTACACTCTAATGCTCAAATTTTATGTTTAACCAGAGATGCCTCCCTAGCCACCACGTATGTCACTTACACGTATGTACTTCACGAGAACTCGATGATTTCTGTGGTTCAATCCCCAAAATTGTAAAAACAAACACTCACTCACCACATACACACTTTTGTTTCTATTTCTATTTCTGCGCAGAAATTTTTCTTTAGACCAGATGTGTTGTAAATTTGGAGAAGGATCTGTTAATTTAAATTTCGGATTTAAAATAGATTTGCGCTATTTATCGCCTGTTGCGCTATTTATCGCTTGTTGCGCTATTTATCGCCTGTTGCGATATTTATCGCTTATTGCGCTATTTATCGCTTATTGTGCTATTTAAAAATCAACACTATCGTGTGATTTGAGTTACGTGGGCGTACCCAGACGCTCCGTTGCATAATTTACGCTGCGTGCGTCGGCCTTTGCGTACGCGAGTCTCAGCCTTTTGTTAGAGACACGTGTATACAAAACCAATGTCCACCGTAACACAACTAACACGTTTTATCAATGTAGATGATCCTCAGTCGTCTACCGTGCAACACACCAATCTCTCCTTTTACCTTTAGGTAGAGCTGCGTGTGTGCTTTACACTTTATCCCTTAACGCATTACTTTTACACTTTAACTATGAAATAGCGACAAATCTCTCTTAGCACGTTTTATCAATTATAAAATGGCAAACAGGAGAGTGATATATGAAAATACACGAATGAAAAAGAAATGCAGATATGCGTGTGTGCGTACGCAAGATAGAAATAAACAGTTTTAAAAGACACTAGTGTGTTGTTCTTACCTCCGGTTCCCGGATTCCTTCAGCACCCTTTACTAAGCGAAACAGACGCTTATCCCGTCAGCACTGCGAAGAATATGATCTCCCGCCCTTTGCTGATGGATAATGTCTGCTGAAATTACCTAGCAGAGATATGTGAAGGACAGGACGAGCCGCCAATTGATAAAGCTAAATATTTATCTTATTTAAAACCCTTTGTGAGGTCTAAGAACACTGTACGCTATTTGCGTATGGAGTACCGTAAGGGTACGCTCGTTGCGTAACAATCGCTTAGCCGTGGTCGAGACGCTCAAGCGTCACGTTCGCTCACGGCCAAGAGATCACAGGCAGGCACGCTATTGGCTGCTGACTAACGTAATGGTTCGCTATAGCGTAACGGACGCTGTATCGGGAGCGGGCTGCTCAAGCGATACAGACGCTCACGAGAATACGCTGTTGGTATCGGGCACACTTATAGGTGAGCGACTACCGTAATGCTACGCTATCAGCGTAGCGGACGCTCGAGACCACGAGGAGATCACGAGCGGCGCCGACGCTCACAATGTTAAACCTTTATGTCTAAACCACAAACAATGTAATTTGCTGTAAAACCTTAGTGTAGAGATAGGGTGTAAATGCAACACTGTATAACCTTATTAACTCAAAAGCTGTTCGAGCGTCACCGACGCTCTGAGAATACTTAACACTATAAGAAATACACAAATACCGTGCTTAGGGTCCAACGCCTAATATATATATTATGAATGTTATACTTGCAAAAGAATTAATACAATACAAGTCATACACTACAATATAACATAGACTAACTAACCAGGTAACTACACAGTAAATACAATACAAGTACGTTTAAGAGAAAATGAGAGAAAGAGAAGAGAGAGAGAGAAAGATATGGCCCATAATAACAAGAAAAGACAATATGATTACGGAGAAAACTTACGCACAAAGGAAACGATCGCATGCGCCTCTGGACATCCAGCTCCCGATTTTCAGCAATGATAACCGATGAAGAGTGAGTGCTGGATGTGATCGGCCTGTCTATTTATGCCCCACACACAATACAATTCAATGGTCCCTACAATCTCATTGTTCATTGGACACAGGAATTCGTCTTCGCATTATAACAAAAGGTCATAGGTTGATTCATACAGGTGGGCTGTGACTATTTCCAACAGCTCAGGTGGGAGGGAAACTGGGTTTCCCGCCGCATGGATAAGTAAGTGCAAATACAGTAAATGTTCATAAACTTCTTATGTCCATAACTATTCGCACGAGCGATTGATCCGCTTCAAACCAACACCGGAATATTGCTAATTAAATACTCTTCCGATGGATACTAAACACCACTGTATTACTCCTGTCTGACCCTTCGTATCAAACAATGAGGGATCTCTCTGTCCAGGAACATACTACATTAACTAAACTTTCAGAATCTATCAAAGGGACCATAATTTACAAAATGCATTATATGGTGAAAATATGTAACGAAAGAGTCGCCCGCTAGACGCACACAATCTCTACCGTAAATGCGCATACCGTGCGCCTGCGGGTGCCCGCAACAGCGAGTATGCGCACGCACGGGAGAGCGCACGCATGCGCAGCAGGGACACATATGAGGTGCAAATATGGCAGTGTGCATCGTGATATTTTTCTGA
Source organism: Pseudophryne corroboree (assembly GCF_028390025.1). Taxonomy (NCBI): domain Eukaryota; kingdom Metazoa; phylum Chordata; class Amphibia; order Anura; family Myobatrachidae; genus Pseudophryne; species Pseudophryne corroboree. Next base: position 110,443 of record NW_026970067.1, read on the forward strand.
CTTTGACAGCTTACATGATTCTCCGCCCAGCGAAGAATTCTGGTGGCTTCCGCCATCGCCACTCTGCTCCTTGTGCCGCCTTGGCGGTTTACATGAACTAGTGCGGTGACGTTGTCTGACTGGATCAGAACTGGTTGGTCGCGAAGTAAGGTCTCCGCTTGACATAGGGCGTTGTATATGGCCCTTAGCTCCAGGATGTTGATGTGAAGACAAGTCTCCTGACTTGACCAAAGACCTTGGAAATTTCTTCCCTGTGTGGCTGCTCCCCAACCTCGGAGGCTCGCGTTCGTGGTCACCAGGATCCAGTCCTGAATGCCGAACCTGCGGCCCTCTAGAAGGTGAGCACTCTGCAGCCACCACAGGAGAGATACCCTGGCCCTGGGGGACAGGGTGATCAACTGATGAATCTGTAGATGTGACCCGGACCACTTGTCCAGTAGGTCCCATTGCAAGATCCTCGCATGGAACCTGCCGAAGGGAATGGCCTCGTATGATGCCACCATCATTCCCAGGACTCGAGTGCAGTGATGCACTGACACCTGTTTTGGTTTCAATAGGTTCCTGACCAGAGTCATGAGTTCCTGGGCCTTTTCTATCGGAAGATAAACCCTTTTCTGGTCCGTATCCAGAATAATGCCCAAGCAAAGTCAGACGAGTCGTAGGAACCAACTGCGACTTCGGGATATTGAGAATCCAGCCGTGTTGCTGTAACACCTTCAGTGAAAGTTATACGCTGTTCAGCAACTGCTCTCTTGATCTTGCTTTTATGAGGAGATCGTTCAAGTACGGGATAATTGTGACACCTTGCTTTCGCAGGAGCACCATAATTTCCGTCATTACCTTGGTGAAAATTCTCGGAGAAAATTCTGGAGAGACCAAACGGCAACGTCTGAAATTGGTAATGACAATACTGTACCGCAAATCTTAGGTACGCCTGATGAGGTGGATAAATGAGTACATGAAGGTATGCATCCTTTATGTCCAGAGATATCATAAAATCCCCCCCTTCTAGGCTGGCGATGACCGCTCTTAGCGATTCCATCTTGAACTTGAACCTTTTCAAGTATAGGTTCAGGGATTTTAAATTTAATATGGGTCTGACCAAACCGTCCGGTTTTGGGACTACAAACAGGGTCGAATAATTTCCATTTCCTTGTTGAAGCAGGGGAACCTTGACCACCACCTGTTGAAGATACAATTTGTGAATTGCATTTAACACTATCTCCCTTTCCTGGGGAGAAGATGGTAGGGCCGATTTGAAAAACCGGCGAGGAGGCACCTCTTCGAATTTCAGCTTGTAACCCTGAGAAACAATTTCTATTGCCTAGGGATCCACCTGCGAATGAACCCAGATGTGGCTGAAAACTCGAAGACGTGCCCCCAACTGGGCGGACTCCTTTAGCGGAGCCCCAGCGTCATGCGGTGGATTTTGTAGAGGCCGGGGAGGACTTCTGTTCCTGGGAACTAGCTGTGTTGTGCAGCTTCTTCCCTCTGCCCTTACCTCTGGCAAGAAAGGACACACCTCGTACTTTCTTGTTTCTCTGTGATCGAAAGGACTGCATTTGATAATGTGGTGCTTTCTTAGGCTGTGAGGGAATATAAGGCAAAAAATTTGATTTACCAGCTGTAGCTGTGGAGACTAGGTCCGAGAGACCTTCCCCAAACAATTCCTCACCCCTGTAAGGTAAAACCTCCATATACCTTTTTGAGTCGGCATCACCTGTCCATTGCCGGGTCCATAGGACTCGTCTAGCAGAAATTGACATAGCGTTTATTCTAGAACCCAGTAGACTAATGTCACTTTGAGCATCTCTTATATATAGGACAGCATCTTTTATATGCCCTATGGTCAATAACATAGCATCCTTATCTAGGGTCTCAATCTCTGCTGATAAGGTATCTGTCCATGCTGCCACCGCGCTACAACCCCGGCCGACGCAATTGCCGGTCTGAGTAAGGTACCAGAATGTGTGTAAATGGACTTTAGGGTAACCTCCTGCTTGCGGTCAGCATGGTCCCTGATGGTAGCCGTATCCTGGGATGGCAGCGCTACCTTTTTGGATAAGCGTGTCAATGCTTTATCCACCCTAGGGGAGGATTCCCACCGTATCCTGTCCATTGGCGGGAAAGGATACGCCATAAGAATCCTTTTGGGAATCTGCAGCTTTTTGTCTGGAGATTCCCAAGCTTTTTCACATAATTCGTTCAACTCATGTGAGGGGGGAAAGGTTATCTCAGGTTTCTTTCCCTTATAGATGTGTACCCTCGTGTCAGGGACAGGGGACTCTGTGATGTGCAAAACATCTTTTATTGCAATAATCATATATCGAATACATTTAGCCAATTTTGGCTGTAACTTTGCATCATCGTAGTCGACACTGGAGTCAGAATCCGTGTCGGTATCTGTGTCAACTATTTGGGATAGTGGGCGCTTTTGAGACCCCGAAGGTCCCTGCGACATAGGGACAGGCATGGGTTGACTCCCTGACTGTTCCCTAGCTTCAGCTTTGTCTAATCTCTTGTGTAATAAGTTTACATTAGCACTTAAAACATTTCACATATCCATTCAGTCAGGTGTCGGCGTTGTCGATGGAGACACCACATTAATTTGCTCCTGCTCCTCTCTAGGAGAGCCTTCTACCTCAGACATGTCGACACACGTGTACCGACACACCATACACTCAGGGAATCCTCTTATCTGAGGACAGTTCCCCAACAAGGCCCTTTGGAGAGACAGAGAGAGAGAGTATGCCAGCACACACCCCAGCGCTATATGACCCAGGAAAAAAACACAATAATTTTATGTTTACCCAGTAGCGCTGTATTTCCATATATATATGCGCCTAATTATGTGCCCCCCTCTTCTTTAAGACCCTCTTTCTACCGTGGTATAAGCAGGGGAGAGTCCGTGGAGCTTCCCCTCAGCGGTGCTGTGGAGAAAATGGTGCTGGTGAGTGCTGAGGGAGAAGCCCCACCCCCTCAGCGACGGGCTTCTGTCCCGCTCAAATATAGTAAAAAAATGGTGGGGGCTCTTATATATATATATACAGTGCCTAGCTGCATATATATTTATTTTGCCAAAGAGAGGTCTATATTGCTGCCCAGGGCGTCCCCCCTGAGCCCTTCACCCTTACACTGACTGCCGTGTGTGAGGTGTATGGGAGCAATGGAGCACAGCTTTACTGCTGTGCGTTACCTCAGTGAAGATCATGAAGTCTTCCGCCGCCTCTGAAGTCTTCTTTTCTTCTCATACTCACCCGGCTTCTATCTTCCGGCTCTGCGAGGGGGACGGCGGCGCGGCTCTGGGACGGACGGCGAGGGTGAGACCTGCGTACCGATCCCTCTGGAGCTAATGCTGTACAGTAGCCTAAGAAGCAGAGCCTATCAACTCACAGAAGTAGGTGTGCATCTCTCCCCTCCGCCCCTCGATGCAGGGAGTCTGTTGCCAGCAGGCTCCCTGAAAATAAAAAAATCTAACAAATATACTTTCTGTCAGGAAACTCAGGAGAGCTCCCTGAAAAGCACCCAGTCTCCTCTGGGCACAGTAGTAAACTGAGGTCTGGAGGAGGGGCATAGAGGGAGGAGCCAGTGCACACCCAGATCTAAAGTCTTTCTTTAAGTGCCCATGTCTCCTGCGGAGCCCGTCTATCCCCCATGGTCCTTACGGAGTCCCCAGCATCCTCTAGGACGTAAGAGAAAAATTATGCTGGCAGAAAAATCCAATTGAGTGATTAAACAGCTCCAGAGCTGCTCTGTAAGGCAAGTAAAAGGGTGTGGGCCCTGCAGCACTATCTGTAGTTTGCATTGTGCATTGGAAGCCTAGTTTGCTGTCTGTTTCCACTTCTTTTTTCTTGAGCCCCTCCCGTCTATACCCTTGTGCACTATCCTGACTTCTCCTCCCGTCTGCTTACTTTGTGCCTTCCAATGCACAATGCAAACTACAGGTAGTGCTGCAGGGCCCACACCCTTTTACTTGCCTTACAGAGCAGCTCTTGAGCTGTTACAGTGCCCAGCTGCTGCAAGAAATCAGCGTGAATGCTTCAGGGGCTGGGGCATGGCCAACATGAGCCCCACACCGAAGGAGGGTGGGGGTGTTTAATGCGAACTAGGGGTCTCGCACAATGCGAACTACAGGTAGTGCTGCAGGGCCCACACCCTTTTACTTGCCTTACAGAGCAGCTCTGGAGCTGTTACAGTGCCCAGCTGCTGCAAGAAATCAGCTTGAATGCTTCAGGGGCTGGGGCATAGCCAACATGAGCCCCACACCGACGGAGGGTGGAGGTGTTTAATGCAAACTAGGGGTCATCCAAGTGCCGCAAAAGGCCGCCATGCCCTGCACGCCCCTTTTCTCTTTTCATATGCAGACGAGGGTTGAAGCCAACTTTGACCCACTGCTTGGATGACATCGCCATATGCAAATCCATCTGCTGCAGGCCTTCCCCCAGGAATGCTTGCACTAGTTGTTGCATTTGGTTTGTTGTTTGGGGGTGCTTCAGTATTAGGCAGCCTTCTGCCCTCCCATGTTCATCTGAAAATATGTGTTCTCCCTGCAGTTGTTGTCCCCAGATGAGAGTTCCCTTGTGCTGCCTCAGTTGAATCTCCTTTACTTGACAGAGATGTGCCTGAGCAGCGGCCCTCCCCAGCCCTATCCCAAATCATACTTATTTTGCATAGGAGATACCATGGTCATGAAGACTGTTCTCCCAGGGTGCGGTTCATTCATTGCATTCTGGGTATGCTGACCCCTGTGATTTCCCCAAATGTGGGAAACTCGACTGCATTATTTAATGCGAACTAGGGGTCATCCAAGCACCGCAAAAGGCCGCCATGCCCTGCATACCCCTTTTCTCTTTTCATAAGCAGACGAGGTTTGAAGCCAACTTTGACCCACTGCTTGGATGACATCACTTGCTGCCTTTCCAATGAAGCAAGTTTAATTTAATAATAGGTGAAAAACCATCCCTACAAAGGTGTTAATCAGATACTTGGCTTTGTGGACACTTTTCAGAGCACAAATTTGTTAGCATAAAAATAAAGCCAGAAAATGAAGAGCTGTTTAATCACTCAATTGGATTTTTCTGCCAGCATATTTCTTTTTCTCTGCAACCCACTGCTAAATTGTGCTTCGTGGCTGTTTTTTTTATAAAATCACTTAATCAAATCTAACTCTGATTACATCAGAGAAGGCCAGGTACCCTACACCATAAGAGGTGGTTTGAAATTTTTACTTGTCTACTTAAAGATCACCAAAATCTGATAACGAGGTCAATTACGTCCCTAGGTGGGATTGAACCACCAACCTTTTGGTTAACAACTGAACACGCTAACTGTTTGCGCCTCAGAGACACTTTGCAAAAGTACATACTGACAAAGGTTAATAAGCATTCATCTAGAACGTTTCCTAGAAAAACTTTAAAAAGTCAATAATCTGGAGAGTTTTTGTAAGATGTTCCTTCCATCAACCAATGAAGAAACACATTGGTACTTTCCCATGATGAGTGAGTGCTTCAGGATCTCTTGCACTTACATGTGCAGCAAAGGACTACAATGGAAGCATGCTGGGCCTATAACCCAGAGGTAGGCAGATTGCAACTGTCCTCTGCTATATGCATTTTTTTTGTTAATTAAAGTAATCCAAAACTGGGATTGATATTTTGGCTCTTTTATTTTTACTTAAAGTACAATAACTTTTACTGTTTTAATTTGTTTTAATAGTATATTGACAGTATTGTTTTCTTTCAAAAATCCACTTAATTTTCTTTACCCTATTATTAAAATGGTAATTGACAAAAACAAACTACATTGTCACCAGAAGAGCAATACAAAATGTACAAGTGATATATTAAAATCATCTTTTCAGCTTGAATTTCAATGATGCATTGAGGTAACGATTTTGTGAGAAACATCTTCACCCTTAAATAAAGATTTTCTTAATTCCCTACCTGTGTGCTAATTAGATATCACCTTGTTTTCACATTAAACAGACTTTCACATGAGAAAGCAGCAAGGATGCAGTGGCGTTAATGTTTCCTGGTGTCAACCTGTATTATTTCAGTAGACATTGAAATGAGGATGCATCTTGCTGCCTTTCCAATGAAGCAAGTTTAATTTAGTAATAGGTTAAAAACCATCCCTACAAAGGTGTTAATCAGAGACTTGGCTTTGTGGACACTTTTCAGAGAACAAATTTGTTAGCATAAAAATAAAGCCAGAAAATGAAGAGCTGTTTAATCACTCAATTGGATTTTTCTGCCAGCATTTTTCTTTTTCTCTGCAACCCACTGCTAAATTGTGCTTCCTAGCTGTTTTTTTTATAAAATCACTTAATCAAATCTAACTCTGATTACATCAGAGAAGGCCAGGTACCCTACACCATAAGAGGGGGTTTGAAATTTTGACTTGTCTACTTAAAGATCACCGAAATCTGATAACAAGGTCAATTAAGTCCCTGGGTGGGATTGAACCACCAACCTTTTGGTTAATAGCCTTACACACTAACTGATTGCGCCACAGCGACACTTTTCAAAAGTACATACTGACAAAGGCTAATAAGCATTCATCTAGAACGTTTCCTAGAAACATTTTAAAAAGTCAATAATGTGGAGAGTTTTTGTAAGATGTTTCTTCCATCAACCAATGAAGAAACACATTGGTACTTTCCTATGATGAGTGAGTGCTTCAGGATCTCTTGCACTTACATGTGCAGCAGAGTACTGTAATGGAAGCATGCTGGGTCCATAACCCAGAGGTAGGCAGATTGAAACTATCCTCTGCTATATGCATTGTTTTTATTAATTAAAGTAATCCAAAACTGGGATTGATATTTTTGCTCTTTTATTTTTACTTAAAGTACAATAACTTTTACCATTTTAATTTGTTTTAATAGTATATTGACAGTATTGTTTTCTTTCAAAAATCCAATTAATTTTCTTTACCCGATTATTAAAATGGTAATTGACAAAAACAATCTACATTGTCACCAGAAGAGCAGTACAAAATGTACAAGTGATATATTAAAATCATCTTTCCAGCTTGAATTTCAATGATGCCTTGGTGCAACAATTTTGTGAGAAACATCTTCACCCATAAAGAAAGATTTTCTTAATTCCTTACCTGTGTGCTGATTAGATATCACCTTGTTTTCACATTAAACAGACTTCCCCATGAGGAAGCAGCAAGGATGCAGTGACGTTTATGTTTCCTGGTGTCAACCTGTATTATTTCAGTAGACATTGAAATGAGGATGCATCTTGCTGCCTTTCCAATGAAGCAAGTTTAATTCAGTAATAGGTGAAAAACCATTCCTACAAAGGTGTTAATCAGAGACTTGGCTTTGTGGACACTTTTCAGAGAGCAAATTTGTTAGCATAAACATAAAATCAGAAAATGAAGAGCTGTTTAATCACTCAATTGGACTTTTCTGCCAGCATAATTTTTTTTCTCTGCAACCCACTGCTAAATTGTGCTTCCTAGCTGTTTTTTATAAAATCACTTAATCAAATCTAATTCTGATTACATCAGAGAAGGCCGGGTACCCTACACCATAAGAGGGGGTTTGAAATTTTGACTTGTCTACTTAAAGATCACCAAAATCTGATAACAAGGTCTATTACGTCCCTGGGTGGGATTGAATCACCAACCTTTAGGTTAATAGCCATACACACTAACTGATTGCGCCACAGCGACACTTTGCAAAAGTACATACTGACAAAGGCTAATAAGCATTCATCTAGAACGTTTCCTAGAAAAACTTTAAAAAGTCAATAATCTGGAGAATTTTTGTAAGAAACACATTGGTACATTCCCATGATGAGTGAGTGCTTCAGGATCTCTTGCACTTACATGGGCTATTAACCAAAAGGTTCCCACCCAGTGATGTAATTGACCTTGTGATCAGATTTTGGTGATCTTTAAGTAGACAAGTCAAAATTTCAAACCCCCTCTTATGGTGTAGGGTACCTGGCCTTCTCTGACGTAATCAGAGTTAGATTTAATTAAGGTGCACAAGGGCATAGAAGGGAGCGGTTTAAGAAAAGAGAAGTGGAAACAGACAGCAAACTAGGCTGGAGAGAGACCTGAGACAAAGAGATCTGAATTATACGAGAGCCGACCAGGGGAAACACAAATTATGCAGTCAAGTTTCCCACATTTGGGGAAATCGCAGGAGCAGCACACCCAGAGTGCAATGGGTGAGCCTTTCCCTGGGAGAAGCACCTTCCTGATCATAGTATCTCACCTGGCAGGTAAGTAGGAGTTGGGCTAGTGCTGGGGAGGGTCGCTGCTCGGGTACCCCCCTGTCAAGTGAAGGAGATCCAACTGAGGCAGCACAAGGGAACTCTCGAAAGAAGAACAAGGCTAGAGGAAGATCTGAGACAAAGAAATCTGACTTTTACCAGAGCTGACCAGAGGAAAGCACAAACACAGTACCCCACTACCACCAGGAAACATTAACGCCACTGCATCCTTGCTGCTTTCTCATGTGGAAGTCTATTTAATGTGAAAACAAGGTGATATCTAATTAGCACACAGAAAAGAAAATTAAGTGAATTTTTGAAAGAAAACAATACTGTCAATATACTATTAAAACAAATTAAAATGGTAAAAGTTATTGTACTTTAAGTAAAAATAAAAGAGCAAAAATATCAATCCCAGTTTTGGATTACTTTAATTAACAAAAAAAATGCATATAGCAGAGGATAGTTTCAATCTTTCTACCTCTGGGTTATGGGCCCAGCATGCTTCCATTGCAGTACTCTGCTGCACATGTAAGGGCAAGAGATCCTGAAGCACTCACTCATCATGGGAAAGTACCAATGTGTTTCTTCATTGGTTGATGGCAGAAACATCTTACAAAAACACTCCAGATTATTGACTTTTTAAAGTTTTTCTAGGAAACGTTCTAGATGATTGTTTATTAGCCTTTGTCAGTATGTAATTTTGCAAAGTGTCGCTGTGGCGCAATCAGTTAGTGTGTATGGCTATTAACCAAAAGGTTGGTGGTTCAATCCCACCCAGGGATGTAATTGACTTTGTTATCAGATTTTGGTGATCTTTAAGTAGACAAGTCAAAATTTCAAACCCCCTGTTATGGTGTTAGGTATTTAGACTTCTCTGATGTAATCAGAGTTAGATTTGATTCAGTGATTTTATAAAAACAGCTAGGAAGCACAATTTAGCAGTGGGTTGCAGAGAAAAAGAAATATGCTGGCAAAAAAATCCAATTGAGTGATTAAACAGCTCTTGGATGGTTTTTCACCTATTACTAAATTAAACTTGCTTCATTGGAAAGGCAGCAAGATGCATCCTCATTTCAATATCTACTGAAATAATACAGGTTGACACCAGGAAACATTAACGCCACTGCATCCTTGCTGCTTTCTCATGTGGAAGTCTGTTTAATGTGAAAACAAGGTGATATCTAATTAGCACACAGGTAAGGAATTAAGAAAATCTTTATTAAAGGGTGAAGATGTTTCTCACAAAATCGTTGCCCCAATGCATCATTGAAATTCAAGCTGGAAAGATGATTTTAATATATCACTTGTACATTTTGTATTGCTCTTCTGGTGACAATGTAGTTTGTTTTTGTCAATTACCATTTTAATAATCGGGTAAAGAAAATTAATTGGATTTTTGAAAGAAAACAATACTGTCAATATACTATTAAAACAAATTAAAATGGTAAAAGTTATTGTACTTTAAGTAAAAATAAAAGAGCAAAAATATCAATCCCAGTTTTGGATTACTTTAATTAACAAAAAAAAATGCATATAGCAGAGGATAGTTTCAATCTGCCTACCTCTGGGTTATGGACCCAGCATGCTTCCATTACAGTACTCTGCTGCACATGTAAGTGCAAGAGGTCCTGAAGCACTCACTCATCATGGGAAAGTTCCAATGTGTTTCTTTATTGGTTGATGGAAGAAACATCTTACAAAAACTCTCCACATTATTGACTTTTTAAAATGTTTCTAGGAAACGTTCTAGATGAATGCTTATTAGCATTTGTCAGTATGTACTTTTGCAAAGTGTCGCTGTGGCGCAATCAGTCTGTGTGTATGGTTATTAACTAAAAGGTTGGTGGTTCAATCCCACCCAGGGACGTAATTGACCTTGTTATCAGATTTTGGTGATCTTTAAGTAGACAAGTCAAAATTTCAAACCCCCTGTTATGGTGTAGGGTACCTGGCCTTCTCTGATGTAATCAGAGTTAGATTTGATTCAGTGATTTTATAAAAACAGCTAGGAAGCACAATTTAGCAGTGAGTTGCAGAGAAAAAGAAATATGCTGGCAAAAAAATCCAATTGAGTGATTAAACAGCTCTTCATTTTCTGGCTTTATTTTTATGCTAACAAATTTGTTCTCTGAAAAGTGTCCACAAAGCCAAGTCTCTGATTAACACCTTTGTAGGGATGGTTTTTCACCTATTACTAAATTAAACTTGCTTCATTGGAAAGGCAGCAAGATGCATCCTCATTTCAATGTCTACTGAAATAATACAGGTTGACACCAGGAAACATTAACGCCACTGCATCCTTGCTGCTTTCGCATGTGGAAGTCTGTTTAATGTGAAAACAAGGTGATATCTAATTAGCACACAGGTAAGGAATTAAGAAAATCTTTATTTAAGGGTGAAGATGTTTCTCACAAAATCGTTGCCCCAATGCATCATTGAAATTCAAGCTGGAAAGATGATTTTAATATATCACTTGTACATTTTGTATTGCTCTTCTGGTGACAATGTAGTTTGTTTTTGTCAATTACCATTATAAAAATAGGGTAAAGAAAATTAAGTGGATTTTTGAAAGAAAACAATACTGTCAATATACTATTAAAACAAATTAAAATGGTAAAAGTTATTGTACTTTAAAGTAAAAATAAAAGAGCAAAAATATCAATCCCAGTTTTGGATTACTTTAATTAACAATAAAAAATGCATATAGCAGAGGATAGTTTCAATCTGCCTACCTCTGGGTTATGGGCCCAGCATGTTTCCAATGCAGTACTCTGCTGCACATGTAAGTGCAAGAGATCCTGAAGCACTCACTCATCATGGGAAAGTACCAATGTGTTTCTTCGTTGGTTGATGGAAGAAACATCTTACAAAAACTCTCCAGATTATTGACTTTTTAAAGTTTTTCTAGGAAACGTTCTAGATGAATGCTTATTAGCCTTTGTCAGTATGTAAGTTTGCAAAGTGTCTCTGTGGCGCAATCGGTTAGTGTGTTTGGTTATTAATCAAAGGGTTGGTGGTTCAATCCCACCCAGGGATGTAATTGACCTTGTTATCAGATTTTGGTGATCTTTAAGTAGACTAGTCAAAATTTCAAACCCCCTGTTATGGTGTAGGGTACCTGGCCTTCTCTGATGTAATCAGAGTTGGATTTGATTAAGTGATTTTATAAAAAAACAGCTAGGAAGCACAATTTAGCAGTGGGTTGCAGAGAAAAAGAAATATGCTGGCAGAAAAATCCAATTGAGTGATTAAACTGCTCTTCATTTTCTGGCTTTATTTTTATGCTAACTAATTTGTTCTCTGAAAAGTGTCCACAAAGCCAAGTGTCTGATTAACATCTTTGTAGGGATGGTTTTTCACCTATTACTAAATTAAACTTGCTTCATTGGAAAGGCAGCAAGATGCATCCTCATTTCAATATCTACGGAAATAATACAGGTTGACACCAGGAAACATTAACGCCACTGCATCTTTGCTGTTTTCTCATGTGGAAGTCTGTTTAATGTGAAAACAAGGTGATATCTAATTAGCACACAGGTAAGGAATTAAGAAAATCTTTATTTAAGGGTGAAGATGTTTCTCACAAAATCGTTGCCCCAATGCATCATTGAAATTCAAGCTGGAAAGATGATTTTAATATATCACTTGTACATTTTGTATTGCTCTTCTGGTGACAATGTAGTTTGTTTTTGTCAATTGCCATTTTAATAATCGGGTAAAGAAAATTAATTGGATTTTTGAAAGAAAACAATACTGTCAATATACTATTAAAACAAATTAAAATGGTAAAAGTTATTGTACTTTAAGTAAAAATAAAAGAACACAAATATCAATCCCAGTTTTGGATTACTTTAATTAACAAAAAAAATGCATATAGCAGAGGATAGTTTCAATCTGCCTACCTCTGGGTTATGGACCCAGCATGCTTCCATTACAGTACTCTGCTGCACATGTAAGTGCAAGAGATCCTGAAGCACTCACTCATCATGGGAAAGTACCAATGTGTTTCTTCATTGGTTGATGGAAGAAACATCTTACAAAAACTCTCCAGATTATTGACTATTTAAAGTTTTTATAGGAAACGTTCTAGATGAATGCTTATTAGCCTTTGTCAGTAAATACTTTTGCAAAATGTCGCTGTGGCGCAATCAGTAAGTGTGTATGGCTATTAACCAAAAGGTTGGTGGTTCAACCCCACCCAGGGACGTAATTGACCTTGTTATCAGATTTTGTTGATCTTTAAGTAGACAAGTCAAAATTTCGAAAACCCCTGTTATGGTGTAGGGTACCTGGCCTTCTCTGATGTAATCAGAGTTAGATTTGATTCGGTGATTTTATAAAAACAGCTAGGAAGCACAATTTAGCAGTGGGTTGCAGAGAAAAAGAAATATGCTGGCAAAAAAATCCAATTGAGTGATTAAACAGCTCTTCATTTTCTGGCTTTATTTTTATGCTAACAAATTTGTTCTCTGAAAAGTGTCCACAAAGCCAAGTATCTGATTAACATCTTTGTAGGGATGGTTTTTCACCTATTACTAAATTAAACTTGCTTCATTGGAAAGGCAGCAAGATGCATCCTCATTTCAATATCTACTGAAATAATACAGGTTGACACCAGGAAACATTAACGCCACTGCATCCTTGCTGCTTTCTCATGTGGAAGTCTGTTTAATGTGAAAACAAGGTGATATCTAATTAGCACACAGGTAAGGAATTAAGAAAATCTTTATTTAAGGGTGAAGATTTTTCTCACAAAATCGTTGCCCCAATGCATCATTGAAATTCAAGCTGGAAAGATGATTTTAATATATCACTTGTACATTTTGTATTGCTCTTCTGGTGACAATGTAGTTTGCTTTTGTCAATTACCATTTTAATAATCGGGTAAAGAAAATTAATTGGATTTTTGAAAGAAAACAATACTGTCAATATACTATTAAAACAAATTAAAATGGTAAAAGTTATTGTACTTTAAGTAAAAATAAAAGAGCAAAAATATCAATCCCAGTTTTGGATTACTTTAATTAACAAAAAAAATGCATATAGCAGAGGATAGTTTCAATCTGCCTACCTCTGGGTTATGGACCCAGCATGCTTCCATTACAGTACTCTGCTGCACATGTAAGTGCAAGAGATCCTGAAGCACTCACTCATCATGGGAAAGTACCAATGTGTTTCTTCATTGGTTGATGGAAGAAACATCTTACAAAAACTCTCCACATTATTGACTTTTTAAAATGTTTCTAGGAATCGTTCTAGATGAATGCTTATTAGTCTTTGTCAGTAAGTACTTTTGCAAAGTGTCGCTGTGGCGCAATCAGTTAGTGTGTGAGGCTATTAACCAAAAGGTTGGTGGTTCAATCCCACCCAGGGACTTAATTGACCTTGTTATCAGATTTTGGTGATCTTTAAGTAGACAAGTCAAAATTTCAAACCCCCTGTTATGGTGTAGGGTACCTGGCCTTCTCTGATGTAATCAGAGTTAGATTTGATTTAGTGATTTTATAAAAACAGCTAGGAAGCACAATTTAGCAGTGAGTTGCAGAGAAAAAGAAATATGCTGGCAAAAAAATCCAATTGAGTGATTAAACAGCTCTTCATTTTCTGGCTTTATTTTTATGCTAACAAATTTGTTCTCTGAAAAGTGTCCACAAAGCCAAGTCTCTGATTAACATCTTTGTAGGGATGGTTTTTCACCTATTACTAAATTAAACTTGCTTCATTGGAAAGGCAGCAAGATGCATCCTCATTTCAATGTCTACTGAAATAATACAGGTTGACACCAGGAAACATTAACGCCACTGCATCCTTGCTGCTTTCGCATGTGGAAGTCTGTTTAATGTGAAAACAAGGTGATATCTAATTAGCACACAGGTAAGGAATTAAGAAAATCTTTATTTAAGGGTGAAGGTGTTTCTCACAAAATCGTTGCCCCAATGCATCATTGAAATTCAAGCTGGAAAGATGATTTTAATATATCACTTGTACATTTTGTATTGCTCTTCTGGTGACAATGTAGTTTGTTTTTGTCAATTACCATTATAATAATAGGGTAAAGAAAATTAAGTGGATTTTTGAAAGAAAACAATACTGTCAATATACTATTAAAACAAATTAAAATGGTAAAAGTTATTGTACTTTAAGTAAAAATAAAAGAGCAAAAATATCAATCCCAGTTTTGGATTACTTTAATTAACAATAAAAAATGCATATAGCAGAGGATAGTTTCAATCTGCCTACCTCTGGGTTATGGGCCCAGCATGCTTTCATTGCAGTACTCTGCTGCACATGTAAGTGCAAGAGATCCTGAAGCACTCACTCATCATGCGAAAGTACCAATGTGTTTCTTCATTGGTTGCTGGAAGAAACATCTTACAAAAACTCTCCAGATTATTGATTTTTTAAAGTTTTTCTAGGAAACGTTCTAGATGAATGCTTATTAGTCTTTGTCAGTATGTACTTTTTGCAAAGTGTCTCTGTGGCGCAATCGGTTAGTGTGTTCAGCTATTAATCAAAAGGTTGGTGGTTCAATCCCTCCCAGGGACATAATTGACCTTGTGATCAGATTTTGGTGATATTTAAGTAGACAAGTCAAAATTGCAAACCCCCTGTTATGGTGTAGGGTACCTGGCCTTCTCTGATGTAATCAGAGTTAGATTTGATTAAGTGATTTTATAAAAAAACAGCTAGGAAGCACAATTTAGCAGTGGGTTGCAGAGAAAAAGAATAATGCTGGCAGAAAAATCCAATTGAGTGATTAAACAGCTCTTCATTTTCTGGCTTTATTTTTATGATAACAAATTTGTTCTCTGAAAAGTGTCCACAAAGCCAAATATCTGATTAACATCTTTGTAGGGATGGTTTTTCACCTATTACTAAATTAAACTTGCTTCATTGGAAAGGCAGCAAGATGCATCCTCATTTCAATATCTACGGAAATAATACAGGTTGACACCAGGAAACATTAACGCCACTGCATCTTTACTGTTTTCTCATGTGGAAGTCTGTTTAATGTGAAAACAAGGTGATATCTAATTAGCACACAGGTAAGGAATTAAGAAAATCTTTATTTAAGGGTGAAGATGTTTCTCACAAAATCGTTGCCCCAATGCATCATTGAAATTCAAGCTGGAAAGATGATTTTAATATATCACTTGTACATTTTGTATTGCTCTTCTGGTGACAATGTAGTTTGTTTTTGTCAATTACCATTTTAATAATCGGGTAAAGAAAATTAAGTGGATTTTTGAAAGAAAACAATACTGTCAATATACTATTAAAACAAATTAAAATGGTAAAAGTTATTGTACTTTAAGTAAAAATAAAAGAGCAAAAATATCAATCCCAGTTTTGGATTACGTTAATTAACAAAAAAAAATGCATATAGCAGAGGATAGTTTCAATCTGCCTACCTCTGGGTTATGGACCCAGCATGCTTCCATTACAGTACTCTGCTGCACATGTAAGTGCAAAAGATCCTGAAGCACTCACTCATCATGGGAAAGTACCAATGTGTTTCTTCATTGGTTGATGGAAGAAACATCTTACAAAAACTCTCCAGATTATTGACTTTTTAAAGTTTTTCTAGGAAACGTTCTAGATGAATGCTTATTAGTCTTTGTCAGTATGTACTTTTTGCAAAGTGTCTCTGTGGCGCAATCGGTTAGTGTGTTCAGCTATTAATCAGAAGGTTGGTGGTTCAATCCCACCCAGGGACGTAATTGACATTGTGATCAGATTTTGGTAATATTTAAGTAGACAAGTCAAAATTGCAAAACCCCTCTTATGGTGTAGGGTACCTGGCCTTCTCTGATGTAATCAGTGTTAGATTTGATTAAGTGATTTTATAAAAAAAACAGCTAGGAAGCACAATTTAGCAGTGGGTTGCAGAGAAAAAGAAAAATGCTGGCAGAAAAATCCAATTGAGTG
Source organism: Pseudophryne corroboree (assembly GCF_028390025.1). Taxonomy (NCBI): domain Eukaryota; kingdom Metazoa; phylum Chordata; class Amphibia; order Anura; family Myobatrachidae; genus Pseudophryne; species Pseudophryne corroboree. The sequence continues at coordinate 126,609 of NW_026970067.1, forward strand.
ATTAAACAGCTCTTCATTTTCTGGCTTTATTTTTATGATAACAAATTTGTTCTCTGAAAAGTGTCCACAAAGCCAAGTATCTGATTAACATCTTTGTAGGGATGGTTTTTCACCTATTACTAAATTAAACTTGCTTCATTGGAAAGGCAGCAAGATGCATCCTCATTTCAATATCTACGGAAATAATACAGGTTGACACCAGGAAACATTAACGCCACTGCATCTTTGCTGTTTTCTCATGTGGAAGTCTGTTTAATGTGAAAACAAAGTGATATCTAATTAGCACACAGGTAAGGAATTAAGAAAATCTTTATTTAAGGGTGAAGATGTTTCTCACAAAATCGTTGCCCCAATGCATCATTGAAATTCAAGCTGGAAAGATGATTTTAATATATCACTTGTACATTTTGTATTGCTCTTCTGGTGACAATGTAGTTTGTTTTTGTCAATTACCATTTTAATAATCGGGTAAAGAAAATTAATTGGATTTTTGAAAGAAAACAATACTGTCAATATACTATTAAAACAAATTAAAATGGTAAAAGTTATTGTACTTTAAGTAAAAATAAAAGAGCAAAAATATCAATCCCAGTTTTGGATTACTTTAATTAACAAAAAAAAAATGCATATAGCAGAGGATAGTTTCAATCTGCCTACCTCTGGGTTATGGACCCAGCATGCTTTCATAACAGTACTATGCTGCACATGTAAGTGCAAGAGATCCTGAAGCACTCACTCATCATGGGAAAGTACCAATGTGTTTCTTCATTGGTTGATGGAAGAAACATCTTACAAAAACTCTCCAGATTATTGACTATTTAAAGTTTTTATAGGAAACGTTCTAGATGAATGCTTATTAGCCTTTGTCAGTATGTACTTTTGCGCTGTGGCGCAATCAGTTAGTGTGTACAGCTATTAACCAAAAGGTTGGTGGTTCAATCCCACCCAGGGACATAATTGACCTTGTTATCAGATTTTGTTGATCTTTAAGTAGACAAGTCAAAATTTCGAAAACCCCTGTTATGGTGTAGGGTACCTGGCCTTCTCTGATGTAATCAGAGTTAGATTTGATTCAGTGATTTTATAAAAACAGCTAGGAAGCACAATTTAGCAGTGGGTTGCAGAGAAAAAGAAATATGCTATCAAAAAAATCCAATTGAGTGATTAAACAGCTCTTCATTTTCTGGCTTTATTTTTATGCTAACTAATTTGTTCTCTGAAAAGTGTCCACAAAGCCAAGTATCTGATTAACATATTTGTAGGGATGGTTTTTCACCTATTACTAAATTAAACTTGCTTCATTGGAAAGGCAGCAAGATGCATCCTCATTTCAATATCTACTGAAATAATACAGGTTGACACCAGGAAACATTAACGCCACTGCATCCTTGCTGCTTTCTCATGTGGAAGTCTGTTTAATGTGAAAACAAGGTGATATCTAATTAGCACACAGGTAAGGAATTAAGAAAATCTTTATTTAAGGGTAAAGATGTTTCTCACAAAATCATTGCCCCAATGCATCATTGAAATTCAAGCTGTAAAGATGATTTTAATATATCACTTGTACATTTTGTATTGCTCTTCTGGTGACAATGTAGTTTGTTTTTGTCAATTACCATTTTAATAATAGGGTAAAGAAAATTAAGTGGATTTTTGAAAGAAAACAATACTGTCAATATACTATTAAAACAAATTAAAATGGTAAAAGTTATTGTACTTTAAGTAAAAATAAAAGCTAAAATATCAATCCCAGTTTTGGATTACTTTAATGAACAAAAAAAAAATGCATATAGCAAAGGATAGTTTCAATCTGCCTACCTCTGGGTTATGGGCCCAGCATGCTTCCATTGCAGTACTCTGCTGCACATGTAAGTGCAAGAGATCCTGAAGCACTCACTCATCATGCGAAAGTACCAATGTGTTTCTTCATTGGTTGCTGGAAGAAACATCTTACAAAAACTCTCCAGATTATTGACTTTTTAAAGTTTTTCTAGGAAACGTTCTAGATGAATGCTTATTAGTCTTTGTCAGTATATTCTTTTTGCAAAGTGTCTCTGTGGCGCAATCGGTTAGTGTGTTCAGCTATTAATCAAAAGGTTGGTGGTTCAATCCCACCCAGGGACGTAATTGACCTTGTGATCAGATTTTGGTGATATTTAAGTAGACGAGTCAAAATTGCAAACCCCTTCTTATGGTGTAGGGTACCTGGCCTTCTCTGATGTAATCAGAGTTAGATTTGATTAAGTGATTTTATAAAAAAACAGCTAGGAAGCACAATTTAGCAGTGGGTTGCAGAGAAAAAGAAAAATGCTGGCAGAAAAATCCAATTGAGTGATTAAACAGCTCTTCATTTTCTGGCTTTATTTTTATGATAACAAATTTGTTCTCTGAAAAGTGTCCACAAAGCCAAGTATCTGATTAACATATTTGTAGGGATGGTTTTTCACCTATTACTAAATTAAACTTGCTTCATTGGAAAGGCAGCAAGATGCATCCTCATTTCAATATCTACTGAAATAATACAGGTTGACACCAGGAAACATTAACGCCACTGCATCCTTGCTGCTTTCTCATGTGGAAGTCTGTTTAATGTGAAAACAAGGTGATATCTAATTAGCACACAGGTAAGGAATTAAGAAAATCTTTATTTAAGGGTAAAGATGTTTCTCACAAAATCATTGCCCCAATGCATCATTGAAATTCAAGCTGGAAAGATGATTTTAATATATCACTTGTACATTTTGTATTGCTCTTCTGGTGACAATGTAGTTTGTTTTTGTCAATTACCATTTTAATAATAGGGTAAAGAAAATTAAGTGGATTTTTGAAAGAAAACAATACTGTCAATATACTATTAAAACAAATTAAAATGGTAAAAGTTATTGTACTTTAAGTAAAAATAAAAGCTAAAATATCAATCCCAGTTTTGGATTACTTTAATGAACAAAAAAAAAATGCATATAGCAAAGGATAGTTTCAATCTGCCTACCTCTGGGTTATGGGCCCAGCATGCTTCCATTGCAGTACTCTGCTGCACATGTAAGTGCAAGAGATCCTGAAGCACTCACTCATCATGCGAAAGTACCAATGTGTTTCTTCATTGGTTGCTGGAAGAAACATCTTACAAAAACTCTCCAGATTATTGACTTTTTAAAGTTTTTCTAGGAAACGTTCTAGATGAATGCTTATTAGTCTTTGTCAGTATATTCTTTTTGCAAAGTGTCTCTGTGGCGCAATCGGTTAGTGTGTTCAGCTATTAATCAAAAGGTTGGTGGTTCAATCCCACCCAGGGACGTAATTGACCTTGTGATCAGATTTTGGTGATATTTAAGTAGACAAGTCAAAATTGCAAACCCCCTCTTATGGTGTAGGGTACCTGGCCTTCTCTGATGTAATCAGAGTTAGATTTGATTAAGTGATTTTATAAAAAAACAGCTAGGAAGCACAATTTAGCAGTGGGTTGCAGAGAAAAAGAAAAATGCTGGCAGAAAAATACAATTGAGTGATTAAACAGCTCTTCATTTTCTGGCTTTATTTTTATGATAACAAATTTGTTCTCTGAAAAGTGTCCACAAAGCCAAGTATCTGATTAACATCTTTGTAGGGATGGTTTTTCACCTATTACTAAATTAAACTTGCTTCATTGGAAAGGCAGCAAGATGCATCCTCATTTCAATATCTACGGAAATAATACAGGTTGACACCATGAAACATTAACGCCACTGCATCTTTGCTGTTTTCTCATGTGGAAGTCTGTTTAATGTGAAAACAAGGTGATATCTAATTAGCACACAGGTAAGGAATTAAGAAAATCTTTATTTAAGGGTGAAGATGTTTCTCACAAAATCGTTGCCCCAATGCATCATTGAAATCCAAGCTGGAAAGATGATTTTAATATATCACTTGTACATTTTGTATTGCTCTTCTGGTGACAATGTAGTTTGTTTTTGTCAATTACCATTTTAATAATCGGGTAAAGAAAATTAAGTGGATTTTTGAAAGAAAACAATACTGTCAATATACTATTAAAACAAATTAAAATGGTAAAAGTTATTGTACTTTAAGTAAAAATAAAAGAGCAAAAATATCAATCCCAGTTTTGGTTTACTTTAATTAACAAAAAAAAATGCATATAGCAGAGGATAGTTTCAATCTGCCTACCTCTGGGTTATGGACCCAGCGAGCTTCCATTACAGTACTCTGCTGCACATGTAATTGCAAGAGATCCTGAAGCACTCACTCATCATGGGAAAGTACCAATGTGTTTCTTCATTGGTTGATGGAAGAAACATCTTACAAAAACTCTCCAGATTATTGACTATTTAAAGTTTTTCTAGGAAACGTTCTAGATGAATGCTTATTAGCCTTTGTCAGTATGTACTTTTGCAAAGTGTCGCTGTGGCGCAATCAGTTAGTGTGTACGGCTATTAACCAAAAGGTTGGTGGTTCAATCCCACCCAGGGACGTAATTGACCTTGTTATCAGATTTTGGTGATCTTTAAGTAGACAAGTCAAAATTGCAAAACCCCTCTTATGGTGTAGGGTACCTGGCCTTCTCTGATGTAATCAGAGTTAGATTTGATTAAGTGATTTTATAAAAAAAACAGCTAGGAAGCACAATTTAGCAGTGGGTTGCAGAGAAAAAGAAAAATGCTGGCAGAAAAATCCAATTGAGTGATTAAACAGCTCTTCATTTTCTGGCTTTATTTTTATGATAACAAATTTGTTCTCTGAAATGTGTCCACAAAGCCAAGTATCTGATTAACATCTTTGTAGGGATGGTTTTTCACCTATTACTAAATTAAACTTGCTTCATTGGAAAGGCAGCAAGATGCATCCTCATTTCAATATCTACGGAAATAATACAGGTTGACACCAGGAAACATTAACGCCACTGCATCTTTGCTGTTTTCTCATGTGGAAGTCTGTTTAATGTGAAAACAAAGTGATATCTAATTAGCACACAGGTAAGGAATTAAGAAAATCTTTATTTAAGGGTGAAGATGTTTCTCACAAAATCGTTGCCCCAATGCATCATTGAAATTCAAGCTGGAAAGATGATTTTAATATATCACTTGTACATTTTGTATTGCTCTTCTGGTGACAATGTAGTTTGTTTTTGTCAATTACCATTTTAATAATCGGGTAAAGAAAATTAATTGGATTTTTGAAAGAAAACAATACTGTCAATATACTATTAAAACAAATTAAAATGGTAAAAGTTATTGTACTTTAAGTAAAAATAAAAGAGCAAAAATATCAATCCCAGTTTTGGATTACTTTAATTAACAAAAAAAAAATGCATATAGCAGAGGATAGTTTCAATCTGCCTACCTCTGGGTTATGGACCCAGCATGCTTTCATAACAGTACTATGCTGCACATGTAAGTGCAAGAGATCCTGAAGCACTCACTCATCATGGGAAAGTACCAATGTGTTTCTTCATTGGTTGATGGAAGAAACATCTTACAAAAACTCTCCAGATTATTGACTATTTAAAGTTTTTATAGGAAACGTTCTAGATGAATGCTTATTAGCCTTTGTCAGTATGTACTTTTGCGCTGTGGCGCAATCAGTTAGTGTGTACAGCTATTAACCAAAAGGTTGGTGGTTCAATCCCACCCAGGGACATAATTGACCTTGTTATCAGATTTTGTTGATCTTTAAGTAGACAAGTCAAAATTTCGAAAACCCCTGTTATGGTGTAGGGTACCTGGCCTTCTCTGATGTAATCAGAGTTAGATTTGATTCAGTGATTTTATAAAAACAGCTAGGAAGCACAATTTAGCAGTGGGTTGCAGAGAAAAAGAAATATGCTATCAAAAAAATCCAATTGAGTGATTAAACAGCTCTTCATTTTCTGGCTTTATTTTTATGCTAACTAATTTGTTCTCTGAAAAGTGTCCACAAAGCCAAGTATCTGATTAACATATTTGTAGGGATGTTTTTTCACCTATTACTAAATTAAACTTGCTTCATTGGAAAGGCAGCAAGATGCATCCTCATTTCAATATCTACTGAAATAATACAGGTTGACACCAGGAAACATTAACGCCACTGCATCCTTGCTGCTTTCTCATGTGGAAGTCTGTTTAATGTGAAAACAAGGTGATATCTAATTAGCACACAGGTAAGGAATTAAGAAAATCTTTATTTAAGGGTAAAGATGTTTCTCACAAAATCATTGCCCCAATGCATCATTGAAATTCAAGCTGTAAAGATGATTTTAATATATCACTTGTACATTTTGTATTGCTCTTCTGGTGACAATGTAGTTTGTTTTTGTCAATTACCATTTTAATAATAGGGTAAAGAAAATTAAGTGGATTTTTGAAAGAAAACAATACTGTCAATATACTATTAAAACAAATTAAAATGGTAAAAGTTATTGTACTTTAAGTAAAAATAAAAGCTAAAATATCAATCCCAGTTTTGGATTACTTTAATGAACAAAAAAAAATGCATATAGCAAAGGATAGTTTCAATCTGCCTACCTCTGGGTTATGGGCCCAGCATGCTTCCATTGCAGTACTCTGCTGCACATGTAAGTGCAAGAGATCCTGAAGCACTCACTCATCATGCGAAAGTACCAATGTGTTTCTTCATTGGTTGCTGGAAGAAACATCTTACAAAAACTCTCCAGATTATTGACTTTTTAAAGTTTTTCTAGGAAACGTTCTAGATGAATGCTTATTAGTCTTTGTCAGTATATTCTTTTTGCAAAGTGTCTCTGTGGCGCAATCGGTTAGTGTGTTCAGCTATTAATCAAAAGGTTGGTGGTTCAATCCCACCCAGGGACGTAATTGACCTTGTGATCAGATTTTGGTGATATTTAAGTAGACGAGTCAAAATTGCAAACCCCTTCTTATGGTGTAGGGTACCTGGCCTTCTCTGATGTAATCAGAGTTAGATTTGATTAAGTGATTTTATAAAAAAACAGCTAGGAAGCACAATTTAGCAGTGGGTTGCAGAGAAAAAGAAAAATGCTGGCAGAAAAATCCAATTGAGTGATTAAACAGCTCTTCATTTTCTGGCTTTATTTTTATGATAACAAATTTGTTCTCTGAAAAGTGTCCACAAAGCCAAGTATCTGATTAACATATTTGTAGGGATGGTTTTTCACCTATTACTAAATTAAACTTGCTTCATTGGAAAGGCAGCAAGATGCATCCTCATTTCAATATCTACTGAAATAATACAGGTTGACACCAGGAAACATTAACGCCACTGCATCCTTGCTGCTTTCTCATGTGGAAGTCTGTTTAATGTGAAAACAAGGTGATATCTAATTAGCACACAGGTAAGGAATTAAGAAAATCTTTATTTAAGGGTAAAGATGTTTCTCACAAAATCATTGCCCCAATGCATCATTGAAATTCAAGCTGGAAAGATGATTTTAATATATCACTTGTACATTTTGTATTGCTCTTCTGGTGACAATGTAGTTTGTTTTTGTCAATTACCATTTTAATAATAGGGTAAAGAAAATTAAGTGGATTTTTGAAAGAAAACAATACTGTCAATATACTATTAAAACAAATTAAAATGGTAAAAGTTATTGTACTTTAAGTAAAAATAAAAGCTAAAATATCAATCCCAGTTTTGGATTACTTTAATGAACAAAAAAAAAATGCATATAGCAAAGGATAGTTTCAATCTGCCTACCTCTGGGTTATGGGCCCAGCATGCTTCCATTGCAGTACTCTGCTGCACATGTAAGTGCAAGAGATCCTGAAGCACTCACTCATCATGCGAAAGTACCAATGTGTTTCTTCATTGGTTGCTGGAAGAAACATCTTACAAAAACTCTCCAGATTATTGACTTTTTAAAGTTTTTCTAGGAAACGTTCTAGATGAATGCTTATTAGTCTTTGTCAGTATATTCTTTTTGCAAAGTGTCTCTGTGGCGCAATCGGTTAGTGTGTTCAGCTATTAATCAAAAGGTTGGTGGTTCAATCCCACCCAGGGACGTAATTGACCTTGTGATCAGATTTTGGTGATATTTAAGTAGACAAGTCAAAATTGCAAACCCCCTCTTATGGTGTAGGGTACCTGGCCTTCTCTGATGTAATCAGAGTTAGATTTGATTAAGTGATTTTATAAAAAAACAGCTAGGAAGCACAATTTAGCAGTGGGTTGCAGAGAAAAAGAAAAATGCTGGCAGAAAAATACAATTGAGTGATTAAACAGCTCTTCATTTTCTGGCTTTATTTTTATGATAACAAATTTGTTCTCTGAAAAGTGTCCACAAAGCCAAGTATCTGATTAACATCTTTGTAGGGATGGTTTTTCACCTATTACTAAATTAAACTTGCTTCATTGGAAAGGCAGCAAGATGCATCCTCATTTCAATATCTACGGAAATAATACAGGTTGACACCATGAAACATTAACGCCACTGCATCTTTGCTGTTTTCTCATGTGGAAGTCTGTTTAATGTGAAAACAAGGTGATATCTAATTAGCACACAGGTAAGGAATTAAGAAAATCTTTATTTAAGGGTGAAGATGTTTCTCACAAAATCGTTGCCCCAATGCATCATTGAAATCCAAGCTGGAAAGATGATTTTAATATATCACTTGTACATTTTGTATTGCTCTTCTGGTGACAATGTAGTTTGTTTTTGTCAATTACCATTTTAATAATCGGGTAAAGAAAATTAAGTGGATTTTTGAAAGAAAACAATACTGTCAATATACTATTAAAACAAATTAAAATGGTAAAAGTTATTGTACTTTAAGTAAAAATAAAAGAGCAAAAATATCAATCCCAGTTTTGGTTTACTTTAATTAACAAAAAAAAATGCATATAGCAGAGGATAGTTTCAATCTGCCTACCTCTGGGTTATGGACCCAGCATGCTTTCATAACAGTACTCTGCTGCACATGTAATTGCAAGAGATCCTGAAGCACTCACTCATCATGGGAAAGTACCAATGTGTTTCTTCATTGGTTGATGGAAGAAACATCTTACAAAAACTCTCCAGATTATTGACTATTTAAAGTTTTTCTAGGAAACGTTCTAGATGAATGCTTATTAGCCTTTGTCAGTATGTACTTTTGCAAAGTGTCGCTGTGGCGCAATCAGTTAGTGTGTACGGCTATTAACCAAAAGGTTGGTGGTTCAATCCCACCCAGGGACGTAATTGACCTTGTTATCAGATTTTGGTGATCTTTAAGTAGACAAGTCAAAATTTCAAAAACCCCTGTTATGGTGTAGGGTACCTGGCCTTCTCTGATGTAATCAGAGTTAGATTTGATTCAGTGATTTTATAAAAACAGCTAGGAAGCACAATTTAGCAGTGGTTTGCAGAGAAAAAGAAATATGCTGGCAAAAAAATCCAATTGAGTGATTAAACAGCTCTTCATTTTCTGGCTTTATTTTTATGCTAACAAATTTGTTCTCTGAAAAGTGTCCACAAAGCCAAGTATCTGATTAACATCTTTGTAGGGATGGTTTTTCACCTATTACTAAATTAAACTTGCTTCATTGGAAAGGCAGCAAGATGCATCCTCATTTCAATATCTACTGAAATAATACAGGTTGACACCAGGAAACATTAACGCCACTGCATCCTTGCTGCTTTCTCATGTGGAAGTCTGTTTAATGTGAAAACAAGGTGATATCTAATTAGCACACAGGTAAGGAATTAAGAAAATCTTTATTTAAGGGTGAAGATGTTTCTCACAAAATCGTTGCCCCAATGCATCATTGAAATTCAAGCTGGAAAGATGATTTTAATATATCACTTGTACATTTTGTATTGCTCTTCTGGTGACAATGTAGTTTGTTTTTGTCAATTACCATTTTAATAATAGGGTAAAGAAAATTAAGTGGATTTTTGAAAGAAAACAATACTGTCAATATACTATTAAAACAAATTAAAATGGTAAAAGTTATTGTACTTTAAGTAAAAATAAAAGAGCAAAAATATCAATCCCAGTTTTGGATTACTTTAATTAACAAAAAAAAATGCATATAGCAGAGGATAGTTTCAATCTGCCTACCTCTGGGTTATGGGCCCAGCATGCTTCCATTGCAGTACTCTGCTGCACATGTAAGTGCAAGAGATCCTGAAGCACTCACTCATCATGGGAAAGTACCAATGCGTTTCTTCATTGGTTGATGGAAGAAACATCTTACAAAATCTCTCCAGATTATTGACTTTTTAAAGTTTTCTAGGAAACGTTCTAGATGAATGCTTATTAGCCTTTTTCAGTATGTACTTTTGCAAAGTGTCTCTGTGGTGCAATCGGTTAGTGTGTTTGGTTATTAACCAAAGGGTTGGTGGTTCAATCCCACCCAGGGATGTTATTGACCTTGTCATCAGATTTTGGTGATCTTTAAGTAGACAAGTCAAAATTTCAAACCCCCTCTTTTGGTGTAGGGTACCTGGCCTACTCTGATGTAATCAGAGTTAGATTTGATTAAGTGATTTTATCAAAAAACAGCTAGGAAGCACAATTTAGCAGTGGGTTGCAGAGAAAATGAAATATGCTGGCAGAAAAATCCAATTGAGTGATTAAACAGCTCTTCATTTTCTGGCTTTATTTTTATGCTAACAAATTTGTTTTCTGAAAAGTGTCCACAAAGCCAAGTATCGGATTAACATCTTTGTAGGGATGGTTTTTCACCTATTACTAAATTAAACTTGCTTCATTGGAAAGGCAGCAAGATGCATCCTCATTTCAATATCTACTGAAATAATACAGGTTGACACCAGGAAACATTAACGCCACTGCATCCTTGCTGCTTTCTCATGTGGAAGTCTGTTTAATGTGAAAACAAGGTGATATCTAATTAGCACACAGGTAAGGAATTAAGAAAATCTTTATTTAAGGGTGAAGATGTTTCTCACAAAATCGTTGCCCCAATGCATCATTGAAATTCAAGCTGGAAAGATGATTTTAATATATCACTTGTACATTTTGTATTGCTCTTCTGGTGACAATGTAGTTTGTTTTTGTCAATTACCATTTTAATAATCGGGTAAAGAAAATTAAGTGGATTTTTGAAAGAAAACAATACTGTCAATATACTATTAAAACATATTAAAATGGTAAAAGTTATTGTACTTTAAGTAAAAATAAAAGAGAAAAAATATCAATCCCAGTTTTGGATTACTTTAATTAACAAAAAAAAAATGCATATAGCAGAGGATAGTTTCAATCTGCCTACCTCTGGGTTATGAACCCAGCATGCTTTCATTACAGTACTCTGCTGCACATGTAAGTGCAAGAGATCTTGAAGCACTCACTCATCATGGGAAAGTAACAATGTGTTTCTTCGTTGGTTGATGGAAGAAACATCTTACAAAAACTCTCCAGATTATTGACTTTTTAAAGTTTTTCTAGGAAACGTTCTAGATGAATGCTTATTAGCCTTTGTCAGTATGGACTTTTGCAAAGTGTCTCTGTGGCGCAATTGGTTAGTGTGATTGGTTATTAACCAAAGGGTTGGTGGTTCAATCCCACCCAGGGATGTAATTGACCTTGTTATCAGATTTTGGTGATCTTTAAGTAGACAAGTCAAAATTTCAAAAACCCCTGTTATGGTGTAGGGTACCTGGCCTTCTCTGATGTAATCAGAGTTAGATTTGATTCAGTGATTTTATAAAAACAGCTAGGAAGCACAATTTAGCAGTGGTTTGCAGAGAAAAAGAAATATGCTGGCAAAAAAATCCATTTGAGTGATTAAACAGCTCTTCATTTTCTGGCTTTATTTTTATGCTAACAAATTTGTTCTCTGAAAAGTGTCCACAAAGCCAAGTATCTGATTAACATCTTTGTAGGGATGGTTTTTCACCTATTACTAAATTAAACTTGCTTCATTGGAAAGGCAGCAAGATGCATCCTCATTTCAATATCTACTGAAATAATACAGGTTGACACCAGGAAACATTAACGCCACTGCATCCTTGCCGATGATAACCTCAAGTTGGGTCATTCGGTGCTGCAGAGTCGTACGCACTCTTCCACCCGTTCAAGAGCTTTGGTATAACCCCATGGTTCTTAATGTGACCCCAGCATCCTCTAGGTCGTATGAGAAAATAGGATTTTAATACCTACCGGTAAATCCTTTTCTCTTAGTCTGTAGAGGATGCTGGAGTTCCCTTGTGCTGCCTCAGTTGAATCTCCTTTACTTGACAGAGATGTGCCTGAGCAGCGGCCCTCCCCAGCCCTATCCCAAATCATACTTATTTTGCATAGGAGATACCATGGTCATGCAGATTATTCTCCCAGGGTGAGGTTCATTCATTGCATTCTGGGTATGCTGACCCCTGTGATTTCCCCAAATGTGGGTAACTCGACTGCATTATTTGTGGTAGTGGGGGACTGTGTTTGTGTTTTCCTCTGGTCAGCTCTGGTAAAAGTCAGATTTCTTTGTTTCAGATCTTCCTCTAGCCTTGTTCTTCTTTCGAGAGTTCCCTTGTGCTGCCTCAGTTGGATCTCCTTCACTTGACAGGGGGGTGCCCGAGCAGCGACCCTCCCCAGCTCAAGCCCAACTCCTACTTACCTGCCAGGTGAGATACTATGATCATGAAGGTGTTTCTCCCAGGGCAAGGCTCACCCATTGCACTCTGGGTGTGCTGCCCCTGCGATTTCCCCAAATGTGGGAAACTTGACTGCATAATTTGTGTTTCCCCTGGTCGGCTCTCGTATAATTCAGATCTCTTTGTCTCAGGTCTCTCTCCAGCCTAGTTTGCTGTCTGTTTCCACTTCTTTTTTCTTGAGCCCCTCCCTTTTATACCCTTGTGCACTATCCTGACTTCTCCTCCTGTCTGCTTACTTTGTGCCTTCCAATGCACAATGCAAACTACACACCCTTTTACTTGCCTTACAGAGCAGCTCTGGAGCTGTTACAGTGCCAAGCTGCTGTAAGAAATCAGCTTGAATGCTTCAGGGGCTGGGGCATTGTCAACATGAGCCCCACACCGAAGGAGGGTGGGGGTGTTTAATGCGAACTAAGGGTCATCCAAGCGCCGCAAAAGGCCGCCATGCCCTGCATACCCCTTTTCTCTTTTCATATGCAGATGAGGGTTCCAGCCAACTTTGGCCCACTGCTTGGATGACATCACCGTATGCAAATCCATCTTCTGCAGAACTTCCCCCAGGAATGCTTGTACTAGTTGTTGCATTTGGTTTGTTGTTTGGGGGTGCTTCAGTATTAGGCAGCCTTCTGCCCTCCCATGTTCATCTGAAAATATGTGTTCTCCCTGCAGTTGTTGTCTCCAGATGAGAGTTCCCTTGTGCTGCCTCAGTTGAATCTCCTTTACTTGACAGAGATGTGCCTGAGCAGCGGCCCTCCCCAGCCCTATCCCAAATCATACTTATTTTGCATAGGCGATACCATGGTCATGAAGATTGTTCTCCCAGGGTGAGGTTCATTCATTGCATTCTGGGTATGCTGACCCCTGTGATTTCCCCAAATGTGGGAAACTCGACTGCATTATTTGTGGTAGTGGGGGACTGTGTTTGTGCTTTCCTCTGGTCAGCTCTGGTAAAAGTCAGATTTCTTTGTCTCAGATCTTCCTCTAGCCTTGTTCTTCTTTCGAGAGTTCCCTTGTGCTGCCTCAGTTGGATCTCCTTCACTTGACAGGGGGTGCCCGAGCAGCAATCCTCCACAGCTCTGGCCCAACTCCTACTTACCTGCCAGGAGAGATACTATGATCTTCACTGTTAGGGCAATCAGGATGTGGAATTCCCTGCCAGGGAAGGTGGTAATGGCGGACTCTGTAATTGGATTTAAAAAAGGAATGGATACATTTCTGAATGAAAAAGCTATCCAAGGTTATAATACTTAAAATATCAACATGGTTAATCCGGGGGTAACATGAGTTGTAGTAGCTAACTAGTCATAAAACATTATTCAGCAAGTATGTAGAATCATCACAACTTAAAACAGGTTGAACACGATGGGCAATTTGCCTCTATTCAACCTCAAAAACTATGTTACTATATGTTACTATATTACTATGTTACTGTAGTATACAGAACACCACAATGCAATGAGCAGTGATAGTGAGCACTGATGAGGATACTAGAACTGACACTGAGCAGCAAGATGCAGCACTGGACTATTAGTAATGTACTGTAGTATGCTGAGCACAACAATGCAGCACAAGACAATGAGCAGTGATACTGAGCACTGATGAGGATACTACTGAGAACTGACACTGAGCAGGAGAGACACACTACTAGTATTACTGAGCAGCAATAAGTATCCACTGATACTGAGCACTGATATTGAGATTTCCACTGAGAGAACATAGCCACGTCCTCTCCGCTCTCTCTTCAATGCACGAGTAAAAATGGCGGCAACGCGCAGCTCTTTATATGGAATCCGAATCTCGCGAGAATCCGACAGCGGGATGATGACATTTTCCCTTGTTCAGGTTTTCCGAGTCAGGCGGGAACAACCGAGCCTGCCTCGTACCAGTGTAAACCACGTGGAGTTCGTGGGGAATTCGGTTCTCGGAGAACCGAACCCGCTCCTCTCTACCTTATACCCATCAATTTTTTTTATTTTCAATCTAAGCCCCTGCAGTTTTCTGTAAGCATCTGCTTTGCTATGATGATCAACAAGTCACAAGGGCAAACACTCAGGGCTTGAGGCGTAGATCTTAGGACCAGCTGCTACAAGCATGGCAGAGGTGTCACTATCACTGGTGACACCCAGAGAGGTGGCGAGGGAGATTGTAATGCAGTGCGCGCAGATAAGCAGCGCAATGGTAAAAAGGAGGCATGGTTTCATAGGTAGGGGCGTGGCCTGGTGGCCTGAATCTACATTTTGTTGCTCCGGGTGTCCCGGGGGTTGGGGGCTGCACCGGGGACTAGTGTGTGAGCGGTGCTGGCTCCTGCACAGTGACATGGCATGGCCACTAGAGATGTGCACCGGAAATTTTTCGGGTTTTGTGTTTTGGTTTTGGGTTCGGTTCCGCGGCCGTGTTTTGGGTTCGAACGCGTTTTGGCTAAACCTCACCGAATTTTTTTTGTCGGATTCGGGTGTGTTTTGGATTCGGGTGTTTTTTTCAAAAAACCCTAAAAAACAGCTTAAATCATAGAATTTGGGAGTCATTTTGATCCCAAAGTATTATTAACCTCAATAACCATAATTTCCACTCATTTTCAGTCTATTCTTAACACCTCACACCTCACAATATTATTTTTAGTCCTAAAATTTGCACCGAGGTCGCTGGATGACTAAGCTCAGTGACCCAAGTGGCCGACACAAACACCTGGCCCATCTAGGAGTGGCACTGCAGTGTCACGCATGATGGCCCTTCCAAAAAACACTCCCCAAACAGCACATGACGCAAAGAAAAAAAGAGGCGCAATGAGGTAGCTGTGTGACTAAGCTCAGCGACCCAAGTGGCCGACACAAACACCTGGCCCATCTAGGAGTGGCACTGCAGTGTCACGCAGGATGGCCCTTCCAAAAAACACTCCCCAAACAGCACATGACGCAAAGAAAAAAAGAGGCGCAATGAGGTAGCTGTGTGACTAAGCTCAGCGACCCAAGTGGACGACACAAACACCTGGCCCATCTAGGAGTGTCACTGCAGTGTCACGCAGGATGGCCCTTCCAAAAAACACTCCCCAAACAGCACATGACGCAAAGAAAAAAAGAGGCGCAATGAGGTAGCTGTGTGACTAAGCTCAGCGCCCAAGTGGCCGACACAAACACCTGGCCCATCTAGGAGTGGCACTGCAGTGTCACGCAGGATGGCCCTTCCAAAAAACACTCCCCAAACAGCACATGACGCAAAGAAAAATAAAAGAAAAAAGAGGTGCAAGGTGGAATTGCCTTGGGCCCTCCCACCCACCCTTATGTTGTATAAACAGGACATGCACACTTTAACCAACCCATCATTTCAGTGACAGGGTCTGCCACACGACTGTGACTGAAATGACGGGTTGGTTTGGACCCCCACCAAAAAAGAAGCAATTAATCTCTCCTTGCACAAACTGGCTCTATAGAGGCAAGATGTCCACCTCATCATCCTCCGATTCATCACCGTGTACATCCCCCTCCTCACAGATTATCAATTCGTCCCCACTGGAATCCACCATCTCAGCTCCCTGTATACTTTGTGGAGGCAATTGCTGCTGGTCAATGTCTCCACGGAGAAATTGATTATAATTCATTTTAATGAACATCATCTTCTCCACATTTTCTGGAAGTAACCTTGTACGCCGATTGCTGACAAGGTGAGCGGCGGCACTAAACACTCTTTCGGAGTACACACTTGTGGGAGGGCAACTTAGGTAGAATAAAGCCAGTTTGTGCAAGGGCCTCCAAATTGCCTCTTTTTCCTGCCAGTATACGTACGGACTGTCTGACGTGCCTACTTGGATGCGGTCACTCATATAATCCTCCACCATTCTTTCAATGGTGAGAGAATCATATGCAGTGACAGTAGACGACATGTCCGTAATCGTTGGCAGGTCCTTCAGTCCGGACCAGATGTCAGCATCAGCAGTCGCTCCAGACTGCCCTGCATCACCGCCAGCGGGTGGGCTCGGAATTCTGAGCCTTTCCTCGCACCCCCAATTGCGGGAGAATGTGAAGGAGGAGCTGTTGACCGATCAAGTTCCGCTTGACTTGATAATTTTCTCACCAGCAGGTCTTTGAACCCCTGCAGACTTGTGTCTGCCGGAAAGAGAGATACAACGTAGGTTTTAAATCTAGGATCGAGCACGATGGCCAAAATGTAGTGCTCTGATTTCAACAGATTGACCACCCGTGAATCCTGGTTAAGCGAATGAAGGGCTCCATCCACAAGTCCCACATGCCTAGCGGAATCGCTCTGTCTTAGCTCCTCCTTCAATGTCTCCAGCTTCTTCTGCAAAAGCCTGATGACGGGAATGACCTGACTCAGGCTGGCAGTGTCTGAACTGACTTCACGTGTGGCAAGTTCAAAAGGTTGCAGAACCTTGCACAACGTTGAAATCATTCTCCACTGCGCTTGAGACAGGTGCATTCCACCTCCTATATCGTGGTCAGATGTATAGGCTTGAATGGCCTTTTGCTGCTCCTCCATCCTCTGAAGCATATAGAGGGTTGAATTCCACCTCGTTACCACTTCTTGCTTCAGATGATGGCAGGGCAGGTTCAGGCGTTTTTGGTGTTGCTCCAGTCTTCTGTACGTGGTGCCTGTACGCCGAAAGTGTCCCGCAATTCTTGTTGCCACCGACAGCATCTCTTGCACGCCCCTGTCGTTTTTTAAATAATTCTGCACCACCAAATTCAAGGTATGTGCAAAACATGGGACATGCTGGAATTTGCCCAGATATAATGCACGCACAATATTGCTGGCGTTGTCCGATGCCACAAATCCACAGGAGAGTCCAATTGGGGTAAGCCATTCTGTGATGATCTTCCTTAGTTGCCGTAAGAGGTTTTCAGCTGTGTGCGTATTCTGGAAAGCGGTGATACAAAGCGTAGCCTGCCTAGGAAAGAGTTGGCGTTTGCGAGATGCTGCTACTGGTGCCGCCGCTGCTGTTCTTGCGGCGGGAGTCAATACATCTACCCAGTGGGCTGTCACAGTCATATAGTCCTGAGTCTGCCCTGCTCCACTTGTCCACATGTCCGTGGTTAAGTGGACATTGGGTACAACTGCATTTTTTAGGACACTGGTGAGTCTTTTTCTGAGGTCTGTGTACATTTTCTGTATCGCCTGCCTAGAGAAATGGAACCTAGATGGTATTTGGTACCGGGGACACAGTACCTCAATCAAGTCTATAGTTGGCTCTGAAGTAATGATGGATACCGGAACCACGTTTCTCACTGCCCAGGATGCCAAGGCCTCAGTTATCCGCTTTGCAGCAGGATGACTGCTGTGATATTTCATCTTCCTTGCAAAAGACTGTTGGACAGTCAATTGCTTGGTGGAAGTAGTAAAAGTGGTCTTACGACTTCCCCTCTGGGATGACCATCGACTCCCAGCAGCAACAACAGCAGCGCCAGCAGCAGTAGGCGTTACACTCAAGGATGCATCGGAGGAATCCCAGGCAGGAGAGAACTCGTCAGAATTGTCAGTGACATGGCCTGCAGGACTATTGGCATTCCTGGGGAAGGAGGAAATTGACACTGAGGGAGTTGGTGGGGTGGTTTGCGTGAGCTTGGTTACAAGAGGAAGGGATTTACTGGTCAGTGGACTGCTTCCGCTGTCGCCCAAAGTTTTTGAACTTGTCACTGACTTATGATGAATGCGCTGCAGGTGACGTATAAGGGAGGATGTTCCGAGGTGGTTAACGTCCGTACCCCTACTTATTACAGCTTGACAAAGGCAACACACGGCTTGACACCTGTTGTCCGCATTTCTGTTGAAATACTTCCACACCGAAGAGCTGATTTTTTTGGTATTTTCACCAGGCATGTCAATGGCCATATTCCTCCCACGGACAACAGGTGTCTCACCGGGTGCCTGACTTAAACAAACCACCTCACCATCAGAATCCTCCTTGTCAATTTCCTCCCCAGCGCCAGCAACACCCATATCCTCCTCATCCTGGTGTACTTCAACACTGACATCTTCAATCTGACTATCAGGAACTGGACTGCGGGTGCTCCTTCCAGCACTTGCAGGGGGCGTGCAAATGGTGGAAGGTGCATGCTCTTCACGTCCAGTGTTGGGAAGGTCAGGCATCGCAACCGACACAATTGGACTCTCCTTGTGGATTTGTGATTTTGAAGAACGCACAGTTCTTTGCTGTGCTTTTGCCAGCTTAAGTCTTTTCATTTTTCTAGCGAGAGGCTGAGTGCTTCCATCCTCATGTGAAGCTGAACCACTAGCCATGAACATAGGCCAGGGCCTCAGCCGTTCCTTGCCACTCCGTGTGGTAAATGGCATATTGGCAAGTTTACGCTTCTCCTCCGACGATTTTTATTTAGATTTTTGAGTCCTTTTTTTACTGATCTTTTGTGTTTTGGATTTTACATGCTCTGTACTATGACATTGGGCATCGGCCTTGGCAGACGACGTTGATGGAATTTCATCGTCTCGGCCATGACTAGTGGCAGCAGCTTCAGCACGAGGTGGAAGTGGATCTTGATCTTTCCCTATTTTTGGAACCTCAACATTTTTGTTCTCCATATTTTAATAGGCACAACTAAAAGGCACCTCAGGTAAACAATGGAGATGGATGGATACTAGTATACTTATGGATGACGAGTGACTGACGACACAGAGGTAGCTACAGTCGTGGACTACCGTACTGCGTCTGCTAGTATAGAGATGATAATTAATGATATAAAAAAAATATATATATAACTACTGTAGGTATATATAATATAATGACGGACCTGGTGGACACTGTCAGCAGACTGCTAAACTACTAGTATGAAGAAGATAGAAAAAAACTTCCACCACAGGTAGGTAGGTATACAATTATGGACGAGCACTGACGACACAGAGATAGCCACAGCCGTGGACTACCGTACTGCGTCTGCTAGTATAGAGATGATAATTAATGATATAAAAAAATATATATATAACTACTGTAGGTATATATAATATAATGACGGACCTGGTGTAATTCAGATCTCTTTGTCTCAGGTCTCTCTCCAGCCTAGTTTGCTGTCTGTTTCCACTTCTCTTTTCTTGAGCCGCTGCCTTCTATGCCCTTGTGCACTCTCCTGACTTCTCCTGTCTGCTTACTTTGTGCCTTCCAACGCACAATGCAAACTACAGGTAGTGCTGCAGGGCCCACACCCTTTTACCTTGCCTTACAGAGCAGCTCTGGAGCTGTTACAGTGCCCAGCTGCAGCAAGAAATCAGCTTGAATGCTTCAGGTGCTGGGGCATAGCCAACAAGAGCCCCACACCGACGGAGGGTGGAGGTGTTTAATGCAAACTAGGGGTCAGCCAAGCGCCGCAAAAGGCCGCCATGCCCTGCATGCCCCTTTTCTCTTTTCATATGCAGACGAGGGTTGAAGCCAACTTTGACCCACTGCTTGGATGACATCACCATATGCAAATCCATCTGCGGCAGGCCTTCCCCCAGGAATGCTTGCACTAGTTGTTGCATTTGGTTTGTTGTTTGGGGGTGCTTCAGTATTAGGCAGCCTTCTGCCCTCCCATGTTCATCTGAAAATATGTGTTCTCCCTGCAGTTGTTGTCCCCAGATGAGAGTTCCCTTGTGCTGCCTCAGTTGAATCTCCTTTACTTGACAGAGATGTGCCTGAGCAGCGGCCCTCCCCAGCCCTATCCCAAATCATACTTATTTTGCATAGGAGATAACATGGTCATGAAGATTGTTCTCCCAGGGTTAGGTTCATTCATTGCATTCTGGGTATGCTGACCTCTGTGATTTCCCCAAATGTGGGAAACTCAACGGCATTATTTGTGGTAGTGGGGGACTGTGTTTGTGCTTTCCTCTGGTCAGCTCTGGTAAAAGTCAGATTTCTTTGTCTCAGATCTTCCTCTAGCCTTGTTCTTCTTTCAAGAGTTCCCTTGTGCTGCCTCAGTTGGATCTCCTTCACTTGACAGGGGGGTGCCCGAGCAGCGACCCTCCCCAGCTCTAGCCCAACTCCTACTTACCTGCCAGGTTAGATACTATGATCATGAAGTTGCTTCTCCCAGGGCAAGGCTCACCCATTGCACTCTGGGTGTGCTGCCCCTGCGATTTCCCCAAATGTGGGAAACTTGACTGCATAATTTGTGTTTCCCCTAGTCGGCTCTCATATAATTCAGATCTCTTTGTCTCAGGTCTCTTTCCAGCCTAGTTTGCTGTCTGTTTCCACTTCTTTTTTCTTGAGCCCCTCCCTTCTACACCCTTGTGCACTATCCTGACTTCTCCTCCTGTCTGCTTACTTTGTGCCTTCCGATGCACAATGCAAACTACAGGTAGTGCTGCAGGGCCCACACCCTTTTACTTGCCTTACAGAGCAGCTCTGGAGCTGTTACAGTGCCAAGCTGCTGAAAGAAATCAGCTTGAATGCTTCAGGGGCTGGGGCATGGCCAACATGAGCCCCACACCGAAGGAGGGTGGGGGTGTTTAATGCGAACTAAGGGTCATCCAAGCGCCGCAAAAGGCCGCCATGCCCTGCATACCCCTTTTCTCTTTTCATATGCAGATGAGGGTTCCAGCCAACTTTGGCCCACTGCTTGGATGACATCACTGTATGCAAATCCGTCTTCTGCAGACCTTCCCCCTGGAATGCTTGAACTAGTTGTTGCATTTGGTTTGTTGTTTGGGGGTGCTTCAGTATTAGGCAGCCTTCTGCCCTCCCATGTTCATCTGAAAATATGTGTTCTCCCGGCAGTTGTTGTCCCCAGATGAGAGTTCCTTTGTGCTGCCTCAGTTGAATCTCCTTTACTTGACAGAGATGTGCCTGAGCAGCGGCCCTCCCCAGCCCTTTCCCAAATCATACTTATTTTGCATAGGAGATACCATGGTCATAAAGATTGTTCTCCCAGGGTGAGGTTCATTCATTGCATTCTGGGTATGCTGACCCCTGTGATTTCCCCAAATGTGGGAAACTCAACTGCATTATTTGTGGTAGTGGGGGACTGTGTTTGTGTTTTCCTCTGGTCAGCTCTGGTAAAAGTCAGATTTCTTTGTCTCAGATCTTCCTCTAGCCTTGTTCTTCTTTCGAGAGTTCCATTGTGCTGCCTCAGTTTGATCTCCTTCACTTGACAGGGGGGTACCCAAGCAGCGACCCTCCCCAGCTCTAGCCCAACTCCTACATACCTGCCAGGTGAGATACTATGATCATGAAGGTGCTTCTCCCAGGGCAAGGCTCACCCATTGCACTCTGGGTGTGCTGCTCCTGCGATTTCCCCAAATGTGGGAAACTTGACTGCATAATTTGTGTTTCCCCTGGTCGGCTCTCGTATAATTCAGATCTCTTTGTCTCAGGTCTCTCTCCAGCCTAGTTTGCTGTCTGTTTCCACTTCTCTTTTCTTGAGCCGCTGCCTTCTATGCCCTTGTGCACTCTCCTGACTTCTCCTGTCTGCTTACTTTGTGCCTTCCAACGCACAATGCAAACTACAGGTAGTGCTGCAGGGCCCACACCCTTTTACTTGCCTTTCAGAGCAGCTCTGGAGCTGTTACAGTGCCCAGCTGCTGCAAGAAATCAGCTTGAATGCTTCAGGGGCTGGGGCATAGCCAACATGAGCCCCACACCGACGGAGGGTGGAGGTGTTTAATGCGAACTAAGGGTCATCCAAGCGCCGCAAAAGGCCGCCATGCCCTGCATACCCCTTTTCTCTTTTCATATGCAGATGAGGGTTCCAGCCAACTTTGGCCCACTGCTTGGATGACATCACCGTATGCAAATCCGTCTTCTGCAGACCTTTTCCCAGGAATGCTTGTACTAGTTGTTGCATTTGGTTTGTTGTTTGGGGGTGCTTCAGTATTAGGCAGCCTTCTGCTCTCCCATGTTCATCTGAAAATATGTGTTCTCCCTGCAGTTGTTGTCCCCAGATGAGAGTTCCCTTGTGCTGCCTCAGTTGAATCTCCTTTACTTGACAGAGATGTGCCTGAGCAGCGGCCCTCCCCAGCCCTATCCCAATTCATACTTATTTTGCATAGGAGATACCATTGTCATGAAGATTGTTCTCCCAGGGTGAGGTTCATTCATTGCATTCTGGGTATGCTGACCCCTGTGATTTCCCCAAATGTGGGAAACTCGACTGCATTATTTGTGGTAGTGGGGGACTGTGTTTGTGCTTTCCTCTGGTCAGCTCTGGTAAAAGTCAGATTTCTTTGTCTCAGATCTTCCTCTAGCCTTGTTCTTTTTTCGAGAGTTTCCTTGTGCTGCCTCAGTTGGAGCTCCTTCACTTGACAGGGGGGTGCCCGAACAGCGACCCTCCCCAGCTCTAGCCCAACTCCTACTTACCTGCCAGGTGAGATACTATGATCAGGAAGGTGCTTCTCCCAGGGCAAGGCTCACCCAATGCACTCTGGGTGTGCTGCTCCTACGATTTCCCCAAATGTGGGACACTTGATTACATAATTTGTGTTTCCTCTGGTCGGCTCTCGTATAATTCAGATCTCTTTGTCTCAGGTCTCTCTCCAGCCTAGTTTGCTGTCTGTTTCCACTTCTCTTTTCTTGAGCCGCTCCCTTCTATGCCCTTGTGCACTATCCTGACTTCTCCCGTCTGCTTACTTTGTGCCTTCCAAAGCACAATGCAAACTACAGGTAGTGCTGCAGGGCCCACACCCTTTTACTTGCTTTACAGAGCAGCTCTGGAGCTGTTACAGTGCCCAGCTGCTGCAAGAAATCAGCTTGAATGCTTCAGGGGCTGGGGCATAGCCAACATGAGCCCCACACCGAAGGAAGGTGGAGGTGTTTAATGCGAACTAGGGGTCATCCAAGCGCCGCAAAAGGCCGCCATGCCCTGCACACCCCATTTTTATTTTCATATGCAGACGAGGGTTGAAGCCAACTTTGACCCACTGCTTGGATGACATCACCATATGCAAATCCATCTGCTGCAGGCCTTCCCCCAGGAATGCTTGCACTAGTAGTTGCATTTGGTTTGTTGTTTGGGGGTGCTTCAGTATTAGGCAGCCTTCTGCCCTCCCATGTTCATCTGAAAATATGTGTTCTCCCTGCAGTTGTTGTCCCCAGATGAGAGTTCCCTTGTGTTGCCTCAGTTGAATCTCCTTTACTTGACAGAGATGTGCCTGAGCAGCGGCCCTCCCCAGCCCTATCCCAAATCATACTTATTTTGCATAGGAGATACCATGGTCATGAAGATTGTTCTCCCAGGGTGAGGTTCATTCATTGCACTCTGGGTATGCTGACCCCTGTGATTTCCCCAAATGTGGGAAACTCGACTGCATTATTTGTGGTAGTGGGGGACTGTGTTTGTGCTTTCCTCTGGTCAGCTCTGGTAAAAGTCAGATTTCTTTGTCTCAGATCTTCCTCTAGCCTTGTTCTTCTTTCGAGAGTTCCCTTGTGCTGCCTCAGTTGGATCTCCTTCACTTGACAGGGGGTGCCCGAGCAGCAATCCTCCACAGCTCTAGCCCAACTCCTACTTACCTGCCAGGTGAGATACTATGATCTTCACTGTTAGGGCAATCAGGATGTGGAATTCCCTGCCAGGGAAGGTGGTAATGGCGGACTCTGTAATTGGATTTAAAAAAGGAATGGATACATTTCTGAATGAAAAAGCTATCCAAGGTTATAATACTTAAAATATCAACATGGTTAATCCGGGGGTAACATGAGTTATAGTAGTTAACTAGTCATAAAACATTATTCAGCAAGTATGTAGAATCATCACAACTTAAAACAGGTTGAACACGATGGGCAATTTGCCTCTATTCAACCTCAAAAACTATGTTACTATATGTTACTATATTACTATGTTACTGTAGTATACAGAACACCACAATGTAATGAGCAGTGATAGTGAGCACTGATGAGGATACTAGAACTGACACTGAGCAGCAAGATGCAGCACTGGACTATTAGTAATGTACTGTAGTATGCTGAGCACCACAATGCAGCACAAGACAATGAGCAGTGATACTGAGCACTGATGAGGATACTACTGAGAACTGACACTGAGCAGGAGAGACACACTACTAGTATTACTGAGCAGCAATAAGTAACCACTGATACTGAGCACTGATATTGAGATTTCCACTGAGAGAACATAGCCACGTCCTCTCCGCTCTCTCTTCAATGCACGAGTAAAAATGGCGGCAACGCGCAGCTCTTTATATGGAATCCGAATCTCGCGAGAATCCGACAGCGGGATGATGACATTTTCCCTTGTTCAGGTTTTCCGAGTCAGGCGGGAACAACCGAGCCTGCCTCGGACCAGTGTAAACCACGTGGAGTTCGTCGGGAATTCGGTTCTCGGAGAACCGAACCCGCTCCTCTCTACCTTATACCCATCAATTTTTTTATTTTCAATCTAAGCCCCTGCAGTTTTCTGTAAGCATCTGCTTCGCTATGATGATCAACAAGTCACAAGGGCAAACACTCAGGGCTTGAGGCGTAGATCTTAGGACCAGCTGCTACAAGCATGGCAGAGGTGTCATTATCACTGGTGACACCCAGAGAGGTGGCGAGGGAGATTGTAATGCAGTGCGCGCAGATAAGCAGTGCAATGGTAAAAAGGAGGCATGGTTTCATAGGTAGGGGCGTGGCCTGGTGGCCTGAATCTACATTTTGTTGCTCCGGGTGTCCCGGGGGTTGGTGGCTGCACCCGGGGACTAGTGTGTGTGCGGTGCTGGCTCCTGCACAGTGACAGTGCATGGCCACCGAGCATGACGCCTCCATTCTTGACCATGCTGTAATTGCAGTCGCACTGCAGTTCAGCGTGATCATATAAAATGGTGTAGCCTCCTGCTGGTGCAGACTGTATGTGCGCGCAGGAAGCCGCCACCATTTTTGTGATCACAGCGGCTGAATGTGATGTCATACAGCCGCTGTGACCACGCCCCCTGTGTCTCCTCCGTTGCAGACCCCATTTTGAAGCCTTGCCCCCGCACCGCTCCATCCCTGACTTGGAAATGGAGTGTTGCTGACCCCCCTCTCCCCCCCCCCCCCGCCCCGATTGACAGGCAGAGGCGATCGCATTCTCTGCGGGGTGCCGCAGAAAATGCAGGCACATGCGTATGCTCTTAGCAATTTTTGCAGTTGGATCGCTTATTGTGATTGCAATCCAACCTGAATCAGGCCCTATTACCTATCACAATGCGCTGCGGGCAGTACAAAATTGGGTTAATATAGGAGTAAAACTCCCAGACCTGTGCTCCTTAACTGTACCTGGTGGCTAGTGGAGCGGCTGCCCAGTAATCAGTGTCCACGCCAGTGCGCACACGGTCCACCCCCTACGGCCACGCTCCCCTTCATCAGCGGCCTCGTGATCCGGAAGGGCGGTGTGTGTGTGACTGACCTTAGGAAGAAACTGGAGCCTCCGCTGCAGTGACCCAGCAACCAGGGCACGGGAGTATACAGCGCCGCTGGGAGTGATGAAGCTGCAGTAAAGATGTCTATTAGACCTAGCCTGCTGCAGCCCTTGTAGATTCTCATAAAACAAGTTCTTCTTTTCTTGTCAAAATTAATAGCTAAGAATAGGCTGCTTGAGGCAGGCCCCTGTTAAGAGGCCTGCTACTGAAGGCACCAACTACAAACTGAGCTCCCTGTTCATGGAAGCGGGGTTATAGAGGAGAATGCACTGAGCATCTTGGGAACAGTCAAAAGCTTTGAGCCGGTTGGTGCCTCAGATCAAGATCCTACTCTACACCCCAATGTGAATCCTTGTGGAGTCCAGTGTACCCCACAGAAGAAATTAATGTGTCACACCCATTGGCAGCAACCTTAGAATAGCTGCTGACGGGCACAATTGAGAAAGGAAGGGGGGGGGGGGGACATTTGAATCCAGCACATAGATGCAATTCAAATATGTAATTTGTACCTTCCTATTTTAAAATATAATGGATGAACCTCACCCTGTGAGAACAATCTTCATGATCAAGAGATCTCATATGCAAAATAAGTATGAGTTGGGATAGGGCTGGGGAGGGTGGCTGCTCGGGCAGCCCCTCCCCCGTCAAGTTAAGGAGATTCAACTGAGGACGCACAAGGGAACTCTCGTCTGGGGACAACAACTGCAGGGAGACCACATCTGTTCAGATGAACATGGGAGGGTGGAAGGCTGCCTAATATTGAAGCACCATCAAATATCAAACCATATGCAACAACTAGTACAAGCATTCCAGGGGGAAGGTCTGCAGAAGACGGATTTGCATACGGTGATGTCATCCAAGCAGTGGACCAAAGTTGGCTGGAACCCTCATCTGCATATGAAAAGAGAAAAGGGGCATGCAGGGCATGGCGGCCTTTTGCGGTGCTTGGATGACCCCTAGTTCGCATTAAACACCCCCACCCTCCTTTGGTGTGGGGCTCATGTTGGCCATGCCCCATCCCCTGAAGCATTCAAGCTGATTTCTTGCAGCAGCTGGGCACTGTAACAGCTCCAGAGCTGTTCTGTAAGGCAAGTAAAAGGGTGTGGGCCCTGCAGCACCACCTGTAGTTCGCATTGTGCGTTGGAAGGCACAAAGTAAGCAGACGGGAGGAGAAGTCAGGATAGTGCGCAAGGGCATCCTTTTCTCTTAGTCCGTAGAGGATGCTGGGGTCACATTAAGAACCATGGGGTATAGATGGGATCCGCAAGAGACATGGGCACTTTAAGACTTTCAAAGGGTGTGAACTGGCTCCTCCCTCTATGCCCCTCCTCCAGACTCCAGTTATAGGAACTGAGCCCAGGGAGACGGACATTTCGAGGAAAGGATTTATTGTTAAACTAAGGTGAGCATCTTACCAGCTCACACCTTAAGCATGCCGCAGAACGTGGCATTCAACAGAACACAAGCCAACGGCATGAACAATTGCAGCAAAAAGCTGACCAGAACCATAACACAACATGTGTATAACCACAAGTAATAACTGCAGACACAGTATGGACTGGGACGGGTGCCCAGCATCCTCTACGGACTAAGAGAAAAGGATTTACCGGTAGGTATTAAAATCCTATTTTCTCATACGACCTAGAGGATGCTGGGGTCACATTAAGAACCATGGGGTTATACCAAAGCTCTTGAACGGGTGGGAGAGTGCGTACGACTCTGCAGCACCAAATGACCCAACTTGAGGTTATCATCAGCCAAGGTATCAAACTTGTAAAACTTAGCAAAAGTGTTTACTAAATAGCTGCTCGGCAAAATTGCAATGCCGAGACTCCCCGACCAGCTGCCCAGGATGAACCCACCTTTCTAGTAGAATGGGTCTTCACCTATTTCAGTAACGGCAATCCTGCCGTGGAATGAGCATGCTGAATCTTACCACAGATCCAGCGCATAATGGTCTACATGGAAGCAGGACACCCAATCCTGTTGGGAGCATACAGGACAAACAGAGCCTCTGTTTTCCTAATCTGAACCGTTCTGGTGACATAAATTTTCAAAGTTCTGACCACAGCCAGAGACTTTGACTCAACGAAGGTGTCAGTGGCCAAAGGCACCATGTGGAAAGATGAACCACCTTCGGCAGAAATTGTTGACGTGTCCTCAATTCTGCTCTATCTTCATGAAAGATCAAATAAAGGCTCTTGTGATACTGCATGGTTTGTACTGTTTTCCATGTGCTCCCAGATCTTTCAAGCAAGTAGCATGGTCAAGAAAGTTCTGTTTGAAAAGTAACAACATTTACTGTCATTGTTATAGAATTTGGGAGAAAAAACAAGAAGAAATCTGCACTGTTGACGCACTGGACAGAATGAATGAATCATAAAATATAACCTTTATTAAGTATGTATTAAAATTGGATAAATATTAATATTATTATCCCAAACTGCAGTGAAACATAAAGGTTAAAATCACAGAACTAACATACATGTGCATAAGAAGAATAAAGAGATGTGAAAAAAAGGTTTAAAAAGCGTGTCCGTGTGTGATTATTTTTGAAGGCACAACCCTGGCGGGGTTGTTTATATAGATATATATGTTGCTAATAATCACTTTCTAGCGTAATGTTATTAAATAGCTGTTAGTATCTATGTCGTCAGGTACCACTGGGTCGTATCCTATATACTCCCTTCACTCAATAGGGGTTACCTCCCGGGAAGCCATCCCCATTGGCGAATTTGTGGGGGTGATTGAGTATAACCGGTAAGCTAACCTCCAATTTGTGGGGTGCTTAGGTAGATGGGGATCACTTATTTCTCTGTGTCCCCTAAGACTATATTCCTAAATTCAATACCATAGGGGGATAGCTTTCTATATCGGATAAGGAATCACTTGATAGGGAAATCTCTATGCATCATGGAAAGATCATATTTATTAATATCCAAACTAAAAAAATGATGAATAGCTTTAATTTAGCTGTTTAGATATAGTTAATTGGCGAGATATACCAACAGGTGCGGTTGCCTTAAGGAATATGGCAATTCCAATATAAATAGCAGCCCTCCTTCATATAATCAGCCAGATCTTATTAAATCTGGTCCAGATATAGCCGTTCAGATATACTTAATTGACAACATATATCAATCGGTGGGGTTGCCTTAAGGAATATAGCAATTCCAATTCTCATATAAATAGCAACCTTCCTTCATATATTCAGCCAGATCTTATTTAATCTGATCTAGGCGTAGGCAATAATGCTTTCCTTAGAGGTATAGCCACCTCAATTCTTATTAGGAAGCAAAGTGTCTGTCATAATGGTTTATCCAATTCATCTAAGAAATAATATATTCCATGTGTCAGAGATTCATTACTCTCTATTTACACTGTTAAAGAGTTAATTCTTATTATGTTACAGTGTAATGAAATTATCATATAGGGAGATGTGGCAATTCCATGTGCTATATATATAATAACCCTTAGTGGTCCAGATTCCACAATGAGGAATTTTCTTATAAACCGCTGAAACACACAGCTGTTTGACTGACTTCCAAATATATCTATCTCACTTTGTAACAGTCTTATGATAGAGAAACTGTTACATATTCGGTCACTTAGTTATCTAAAGGTAAACAGACTCAGTGTGAGGGTAATATAATATATCAAATGCGCTGTCAATAATCGTGGTAACTGGTGTAATAATGTGGTATATTGAGTATGCTAGTAAGGCATATAACTGCTCTCCAGCCTTTAAGTGTTACCAATCAATTTGTTACACTGTAAAGGATTTATGGTGTCCTGTTAGGACATGCAGCTGCTAGGCTGACTCAAAGATTTATCCATTTGTAACAATTATGTAACAGTTATATACATGTTACTGGTATTACATAGAAATAGTATGACACAGGCCAGCAGTCCCATGTGTCTAGATTCCACAATAGGAGATTTTCTTTGTCTTATAAACTGCTGGAACACACAGCTGCTAGACTGACTTCAAATATATATATTACTTTGTAACAGTCTTATAGTAAAGAGACTGTTACACACTGTCATTTAGTTATCTCAAGGTTAGCAGATTCTGTGTGAGGATAGTGTTCTGTTAGAACATGCAGCTGCTAGGCTGACTCATAGAAAATGTATCCATTTGTAACAAATGACACATACAGCATTAAATTAATATCTATAGCAGCCCATGTGACATCTCTACTCTTATCATAATTGTCTGGTTATTGCCAATCTGGACAGCAGGAGTGATATATATTCACTAGTCCCAATATCCCATCATATAAATATACCCACACTGATATACTTTCTTATCAAGAGTTATTAGTAGCTATCTGTATGCACTTTAGACATTGTAATTGCTAAGTGACATCATATCTAGTGTATTCCTTTCTTATAGCTCAGCTTCTATTCCCTATTAGTGGAGACTAACAGCTAACATCATAATCATATATTTTTGTTTTATAACATTTCACATGAGTCAAATACACGAGGACACGCCGTGCCCTACACGCGTGTTTCACTGCATCTATGGCAACTTACATTAAAGCTAACAAGAAAGCACACTCGTTCTGTCTTTAAACAGATAAAAGAAACCCCAATAATATGGGGCATGCAAAAATTTAGATAAAACTCAGTTTTGCTCCTCTCCACGGAAATCTTTAGTAAAAGGCGAAAGATTTGTTCGTTCTGAAGAGAAACCAGAGCATGACCAAGATTCCACCTGTCGCCTGAGTGCCATGCCAGCAGTCCTCATTCAGCTCAAAGTGAGCACCCAATATGAAAGAAAGAAAGCAGATTTCTCACCAGGCTTCCCCTTGCTATAAGCATGGTTTGTACTCTTTTCCATGTGCTCCCAGATCTTTCAAGCAATTAGTATGGTCAAGAAAGTTCTGCTTGAAAAGAAACAGACATTTACTGTCATTGTTATACAAATAAACTTACATTAAAGCCAACAAGAAAGCTCACTCGTTCTGTCTTTAAACTGATAAAAGAAACCCCAATAATATGGGGCATGCAAAAATTGAGATAAAACTCAGTTTTGCTCCTCTCCACGGATAATCTTTAATAAAAGGCGAAAGATTTGTTCATTCTGAAGAGAAACCAGAGCATGACCAAGATTCCACCTGTCGCCTGAGTGCCATGCCAGCAGTCCTCATTCAGATCAAAGTGAGCGCCCAATTTGAAAGAAAGCAGATTTCTCACCTGGCTTCTCCTTGCTATAAGCATGGTTTGTACTGTATTCCATGTGCTCCCAGATCTTTCAAGCAAGTAGCATGGTCAAGAAAGTTCTGTTTGAAAAGAAACAAACATTTACTGTAATTTCTATGCAAATGAGCTTTCATTAAAGCACACTCATTCTATCTTTAAACCGATAAAAGAAACCCCAAAAAGATGGGGCATGCAAAAATTGAGGTAAAACTCAGTTTTGCTCCTCTCCACGGAAATCTTTAGTAAAAGGCGAAAGATTTGTTCGTTCTGAAGAGAAACCAGAGCATGACCAAGATTTTCATCTGAAAATATGTGTTCTCCCTGCAGTTGTTGTCCCCAGATGAGAGTTCCCTTGTGCTGCCTCAGTTGAATCTCCTTTACTTGACAGAGATGTGCCTGAGCAGCGGCCCTCCCCAGCCCTATCCCAAATCATACTTATTTTGCATAGGAGATACCATGGTCATGAAGATTGTTCTCCCAGGGTGAGGTTCATTCATTGCATTCTGGGTATGCTGACCCCTGTGATTTCCCCAAATGTGGGAAACTCGACTGCATTATTTGTGGTAGTGGGGGACTGTGTTTGTGCTTTCCTCTGGTCAGCTCTGGTAAAAGTCAGATTTCTTTGTCTCAGATCTTCCTCTAGCCTTGTTCTTCTTTCGAGAGTTCCCTTGTGCTGCCTCAGTTGGATCTCCTTCACTTGACAGGGGGTGCCCGAGCAGCAATCCTCCACAGCTCTAGCCCAATTCCTACTTACCTGCCAGGTGAGATACTATGATCTTCACTGTTAGGGCAATCAGGATGTGGAATTCCCTGCCAGGGAAGGTGGTAATGGCGGACTCTGTAATTGGATTTAAAAAAGGAATGGATACATTTCTGAATGAAAAAGCTATCCAAGGTTATAATACTTAAAATATCAACATGGTTAATCCGGGGGTAACATGAGTTATAGTAGCTAACTAGTCATAAAACATTATTCAGCAAGTATGTAGAATCATCACAACTTAAAACAGGTTGAACACGATGGGCAATTTGCCTCTATTCAACCTCAAAAACTATGTTACTATATGTTACTATATTACTATGTTACTGTAGTATACAGAAAACCAAAATGCAATGAACAGTGATAGTGAGCACTGATGAGGATACTAGAACTGACACTGAGCAGCAAGATGCAGCACTGGACTATTAGTAATGTACTGTAGTATGCTGAGCACCACAATGCAGCACAAGACAATGAGCAGTGATCTGAGCACTGATGAGGATACTACTGAGAACTGACACTGAGCAGGAGAGACACACTACTAGTATTACTGAGCAGCAATAAGTAACCACTGATACTGAGCACTGCTATTGAGATTTCCACTGAGAGAACATAGCCACGTCCATTCCGCTCTCTCTTCAATGCACGAGTAAAAATGGCGGCAACGCGCAGCTCTTTATATGGAATCCGAATCTCGCGAGAATCCGACAGCGGGATGATGACATTTTCCCTTGTTCAGGTTTTCCGAGTCAGGCGGGAACAACCGAGCCTGCCTCGGACCAGTGTAAACCACGTGGAGTTCGTGGGGAATTCGGTTCTCGGAGAACCGAACCCGCTCCTCTCTACCTTATACCCATCAATTTTTTTATTTTCAATCTAAGCCCCTGCAGTTTTCTGTAAGCATCTGCTTCGCTATGATGATCAACAAGTCACAAGGGCAAACACTCAGGGCTTGAGGCGTAGATCTTAGGACCAGCTGCTACAAGCATGGCAGAGGTGTCACTATTACTGGTGACACCCAGAGAGGTGGCGAGGGAGATTGTAATGCAGTGCGCGCAGATAAGCAGCGCAATGGTAAAAAGGAGGCATGGTTTCATAGGTAGGGACGTGGCCTGGTGGCCTGAATCTACATTTTGTTGCTCCGGGTGTCCCGGGGGTTGGGGACTGCACCCGGGGACTAGTGTGTGAGCGGTGCTGGCTCCTGCACAGTGAAAAGGCATGGCCACCCAGCATGACGCCTCCCTTCTTGACCATGCTGTAATTGCAGTCGCACTGCAGTTCAGCGTGATCATAAAAAATGGTGTAGCCTCCTGCTGGTGCAGACTGTATGTGCGCGCAGGAAGCCGCCACCATTTTTGTGATCACAGCGGCTGAATGTGATGTCATACAGCCGCTGTGACCACGCCCCCTGTGTCTCCTCCATTGCAGACCCCATTTTGAAGCCTTGCACCCGCACCGCTCCATCCCTCACTTGGAAATGGAGTGTTGCTGACCCACCTATCCCCCCCCCCCCGCCCCGATTGACAGGCAGAGGCGATCGCATTCTCTGCGGGGTGCCGCAGAAAATGCAGGCACATGCGTATGCTCTTAGCAATTTTTGCAGTTGGATCGCTTATTGTGATTGCAATCCAACCTGAATCAGGCCCTATTACCTATCACAATGCGCTGCGGGCAGTACAAAATTGGGTTAATATAGGAGAAAAACCCCCAGACCTGTGCTCCTTAACTGTACCTGGTGGCTAGTGGAGCGGCTGCCCAGTAATCAGTGTCCACGCCAGTGCGCACACGGTCCACCCCCTACGGCCACGCTCCCCTTCAACAGCGGCCTCGTGATCCGGAAGGGTGGTGTGTGTGTGACTGACCTTAGGATGAAACCGGAGCCTCCGCTGCAGTGACCCAGCAACCAGGGCACGGGAGTATACAGCGTCGCTGGGAGTGATGAAGCTGCAGTAAAGATGTCTATTAGACCTAGCCTGCTGCAGCCCTTGTAGATTCTCATAAAACAAGTTCTTCTTTTCTTGTCAAAATTTATAGCTAAGAATAGGCTGCCTGAGGCAGGCCCCTGTTAAGTGGCCTGCTACTGAAGGCACCAACTACAAACTGAGCTCCCTGTTCATGGAAGCGGGGTTATAGAGGAGAATGCACTGAGCATCTTGGGAACAGTCAAAAGCTTTGAGCCGGTTGGTGCCTCAGATCAAGATCCTACTCTACACCCCAATGTGAATCCTTGTGGAGTCCAGTGTACCCCACAGAAGAAATTAATGTGTCACACCCATTGGCAGCAACCTTAGAATAGCTGCTGACGGGCACAATTGAGAATGGAAGGGGGGGGGGGGGGACATTTGAATCCAGCACATAAATGCAATTCAAATATGTAATTTGTACCTTCCTATTTTAAAATATAATGGATGAACCTCACCCTGTGAGAACAATCTTCATGATCAAGAAATCTCATATGCAAAATAAGTATGAGTTGGGATAGGGCTGGGGAGGGTGTCTGCTCTGGCAGCCCCTCCCCCGTCAAGTTAAGGAGATTCAACTGAGGAAGCACAAGGGAACTCTCGTCTGGGGACAACAACTGCAGGGAGACCACATCTTTTCAGATGAACATGGGAGGGCGGAAGGCTGCCTAATACTGAAGCACCATCAAATATCAAACCATATGCAACATCTAGTACAAGCATTCCTGGGGGAAGGTCTGCAGCAGACGGATTTGCATACAGTGATGTTATCCAAGCAGTGGGCCAAAGTTGGCTGGAACCCTCATCTGCATATGAAAAGAGAAAAGGGGCGTGCAGGGCATGGCGGCCTTTTGCAGTGCTTGGATGACCCCTAGTTCTCATTAAACACCCCCACCCTCCTTTGGTGTGGGGCTCATGTTGGCCATGCCCCATCCCCTGAAGCATTCAAGCTGATTTCTTGCAGCAGCTGGGCACTGTAACAGCTCCAGAGCTGTTCTGTAAGGCAAGTAAAAGGGTGTGGGCCCTGCAGCACCACCTGTAGTTCGCATTGTGCGTTGGAAGGCACAAAGTAAGCAGACGGGAGGAGAAGTCAGGATAGTGCGCAAGGGCATCCTTTTCTCTTAGTCCGTAGAGGATGCTGGGGTCACATTAAGAACCATGGGGTATAGACGGGATCCGCAAGAGACATGGGCACTTTAAGACTATCAAAGGGTGTGAACTGGCTCCTCCCTCTATGCCCCTCCTCCAGACTCCAGTTATAGGAACTGTGCCCAGGGAGACGGACATTTCGAGGAAAGGATTTATTGTTAAACTAAGGTGAGCATCTTACCAGCTCACACCTTAAGCATGCCGCAGAACGTGGCATTCAACAGAACACAAGCCAACGGCATGAACAATTGCAGCGTGGCCTAAGTAAAAGGGGGTGTGACTTCGCGGGAGGACCCGCGATCGCGAGTCACGCCCCCGTTTTCGGCACTGAGGGGGCATGCCCAGCGCTCTGTGAGCCACTGGCATGCCACCTCTCCCTCTGACTTCAGTGAATAGACGCTGTGCGCATGCGCACAGCGTCTATTCACCGCTGCTCTGCTAAGCAGGGCAGCGACAGACAGAGCCTCCCAACTGTCCTCCCCACCGCGGGACACTGCGGCCCGCAGGTGGGACAGCGGGACAGTCCCCAAAAAACGGGACTGTCCCGCGAAAATCGGGACAGTTGGGAGGTATGATATGGGGCATGCAAAAATTGAGATAAAACTCAGTTTTGCTCCTCTCCACGGAAATCTTTAATAAAAGGCGAAATATTTGTTAGTTCTGAAGAGAAACCAGAGCATGACCAAGATTCCACCTGTCGCCTGAGTGCCATGCCAGCAGTTCTCATTCAGCTGAAAGTGAGCACCCAATTTGAATGAAAGAAAGCAGATTTCTCACCAGGCTTACCCTTGCTATAAACATGGTTTGTACTCTTTTCCATGTGCTCCCAGATCTTTCAAGCAATTAGTGTGGTCAAGAAAGTTCTGTTTGAAAAGAAACAAACATTTACTGTAATTTCTATGCAAATGAGCTTACATTAAAGCACACTCGTTCTATCTTTAAACCGATAAAATAAAACCCCAATAAGATGGGGCAAGGAAAAAATGAGATAAAACTCAGTTTTGCTCCTCTCCACGGAAATCTTTAGTAAAAGGCGAAATATTTGTTAGTTCTGAAGAGAAACCAGAGCATGACCAAGATTCCACCTGTCGCCTGAGTGCCATGCCAGCCAGGGCCGGCTCCAGGCCTACTAGCACCCTGAGCGAGAAAATGTAAAAGTGCCCCCCCCCATGCGCGCGCCGAAGGCGCGCGCGCCCTTGGAAAAGTGGGCGTGGCCTCTTGAAAAAGTGGGCGTGGTCTCGTCCCCCAGCAGTGCCAGCTACACATGACATGCCCTCCAGCAGTGCCAGCTACACGTGCTAGTGTTCACTTTTTAGGGCAGGTTGCTGATCACAGGGAGGGCACATTTTTAAGTTAGGTGGGCAAAATGATGTACATACTGTAATGCTTGTTGTTCCCATTTCCACACGCTAAAGCATGGACAGTGCGCGCCGAAGGCGCGCAGCAAAAATTTAGGGGAGTTACTTCGTGGGGAAGGTGCGTAGCCACATTATAGTGGCAATTCACATTACACCACACAGTAGTGCAGCTAATACACATTGCACCAGGTAGAACCTCCTATAAGAGCACGTTAGACACATTGCGCCAGGTAGAGCACTGAGACACACTGCCCAGCCACAGACGCCTAGCGGGAACACTACATGATATGCCCCCCAGCAGTGCCAGCTACACATGACATGCCCCCCAGCAGTGCCAGCTACACGTGACATGCCCCCCAGCAGTGCCAGCTACATAAATGGCCACACAGTTCCAGATGGATAAATGCCCCCACAGCGCAGATATGCCCCCACAGTGCCACATACATTAATGCCCTCACAGTGCAAGATATGCCCCCACAGTGCAAGAAATGTCCCCACAGTGCAAGAAATGCCCCCACAGTGCAAGAAATGCCCCCACGGTGCCAGATACATAAATGCCCCCACGGTGCCAGATACATAAATGCCCCCACGGTGCCAGATACATAAATGCCCCCACGGTGCCTGATACATAAATGCCCCCACGGTGCCAGATACATAAATGCCCTCACGGTGCCAGATACATAAATGCCCCCACGGTGCCAGATACATAAATGTCCCCACGGTGCCTGATACATAAATGCCCCCACGGTGCATGATACATAAATGCCCCCACGGTGCATGATACATAAATGCCCCCACGGTGCCTGATACATAAATGCCCCCACGGTGCCTGATACATAAATGCCCCCACAGAGCCAGATAAATGCCCCCACAGTGCCAGATATGTCCCCACAGTGCCAGATATGCCCCCACAGTGCCAGATATGCCCCCACGGTGCCAGAAATGCCCCCACAGTGCCAGATAAATGCCCCCAGTGCCAGATAAATGCCCCCACAGTGCCAGATAAATGCCCCCACAGTGCCAGAAATGCCCCCACAGTGCCAGAAATGCCCCCACAGTGCCAGATATGCCCCCACAGTGCCAGATATGCCCCCACAGTGCCAGATATGCCCCCACAGTGCCTGATATGTCCCCACAGTGCCAGAAATGCCCCCACAGTGCCAGAAATGCCCCCACAGTGCCAGATAAATGCCCCCACAGAGCCAGATAAATGCCCCCACAGAGCCAGATAAATGCCCCCACAGAGCCATATAAATGCCCCCACAGTGCCAGAAATGCCCCCACAGTGCCAGAAATGCCCACACAGTGCCAGAAATGCCCCCACAGTGCCAGAAATGTCCCCACAGTGCCTGATATGCCCCCACAGGGCCAGATATGTCCCCACAGTGCCAAATATGCCCCCACAGAGCCAGATATGCAATGCCCCCACAGTGCCAGAAATGCCCCCACAGTGCCAGAAATGCCCCCCACAGAGCCAGAAATGCCCCCACAGTGCCAGAAATGCCCCCACATAACCAAAAATGCCCCCTGTGTGCCAGAAATGCCCCCACAGTGCGGATCTCCCCCCCCCCCCCCAAAAAAAAAAATACCTGCGGCGCTGGGGAGGAGTACTGCTGTCCGCCTGTGTGGGAGCGCTGGCGGGCGGGCAGGAGGCCGGGCGAGTGAGCCTGAGCCTGGGTCCGGGCTGGCGGGCGGGTGGGCGGCCACTTGTGCAGGCGGGCTATGCGCGGCGCCGGCGTCTGACGTTAGATACCGGCGCCGCGCAGCGCGCATACACAGCGCGACCGCCAAATGCTGCAGCAGCACACACACAGGGCCGGCTCCAGCATCGAATATGGCGGCGCCAGCGCGTGGCGCCCATTAAGGGTGGCGCCCTGCGCGGCCGCTCTATTCGAACATGCCTAGAGCCGGCCCTGATGCCAGCAGTCCTCATTCAGCTCAAAGTGAGCACCCAATTTGAAAGAAAGAAAGCAGATTTCTCACCAGGCTTCCCCTTGCTATAAGCATGGTTTGTACTCTTTTCCATGTGCTCCCAGATCTTTCAAGCAATTAGTATGGTCAAGAAAGTTCTGCTTGAAAAGAAACAGACATTTACTGTCATTGTTATACAAATAAACTTACATTAAAGCTAACAAGAAAGCACACTCGTTCTGTCTTTAAACTGATAAAAGAAACCCCAATAATATGGGGCATGCAAAAATTGAGATAAAACTCAGTTTTGCTCCTCTCCACGGAAATCTTTAATAAAAGGCGAAATATTTGTTAGTTCTGAAGAGAAACCAGAGCATGACCAAGATTCCACCTGTCGCCTGAGTGCCATGCCAGCAGTCCTCATTCAGATCAAAGTGAGCGCCCAATTTGAAAGAAAGCAGATTTCTCACCTGGCTTCTCCTTGCTATAAGCATGGTTTGTACTGTATTCCATGTGCTCCCAGATCTTTCAAGCAAGTAGCATGGTCAAGAAAGTTCTGTTTGAAAAGAAACAAACATTTACTGTAATTTCTATGCAAATGAGCTTTCATTAAAGCACACTCATTCTATCTTTAAACCGATAAAAGAAACCCCAAAAAGATGGGGCATGCAAAAATTGAGGTAAAACTCAGTTTTGCTCCTCTCCACGGAAATCTTTAGTAAAAGGCGAAAGATTTGTTCGTTCTGAAGAGAAACCAGAGCATGACCAAGATTTTCATCTGAAAATATGTGTTCTCCCTGCAGTTGTTGTCCCCAGATGAGAGTTCCCTTGTGCTGCCTCAGTTGAATCTCCTTTACTTGACAGAGATGTGCCTGAGCAGCGGCCCTCCCCAGCCCTATCCCAAATCATACTTATTTTGCATAGGAGATACCATGGTCATGAAGATTGTTCTCCCAGGGTGAGGTTCATTCATTGCATTCTGGGTATGCTGACCCCTGTGATTTCCCCAAATGTGGGAAACTCGACTGCATTATTTGTGGTAGTGGGGGACTGTGTTTGTGCTTTCCTCTGGTCAGCTCTGGTAAAAGTCAGATTTCTTTGTCTCAGATCTTCCTCTAGCCTTGTTCTTCTTTCGAGAGTTCCCTTGTGCTGCCTCAGTTGGATCTCCTTCACTTGACAGGGGGTGCCCGAGCAGCAATCCTCCACAGCTCTAGCCCAACTCCTACTTACCTGCCAGGTGAGATACTATGATCTTCACTGTTAGGGCAATCAGGATGTGGAATTCCCTGCCAGGGAAGGTGGTAATGGTGGACTCTGTAATTGGATTTAAAAAAGGAATGGATACATTTCTGAATGAAAAAGCTATCCAAGGTTATAATACTTAAAATATCAACATGGTTAATCCGGGGGTAACATGAGTTATAGTAGCTAACTAGTCATAAAACATTATTCAGCAAGTATGTAGAATCATCACAACTTAAAACAGGTTGAACACGATGGGCAATTTGCCTCTATTCAACCTCAAAAACTATGTTACTATATGTTACTATATTACTATGTTACTGTAGTATACAGAAAACCAAAATGCAATGAACAGTGATAGTGAGCACTGATGAGGATACTAGAACTGACACTGAGCAGCAAGATGCAGCACTGGACTATTAGTAATGTACTGTAGTATGCTGAGCACC
The DNA here is from genome assembly GCF_028390025.1 of Pseudophryne corroboree. NCBI lineage: Eukaryota > Metazoa > Chordata > Amphibia > Anura > Myobatrachidae > Pseudophryne > Pseudophryne corroboree. The sequence continues at coordinate 166,526 of NW_026970067.1, forward strand.
ACAATGCAGCACAAGACAATGAGCAGTGATACTGAGCACTGATGAGGATACTACTGAGAACTGACACTGAGCAGGAGAGACACACTACTAGTATTACTGAGCAGCAATAAGTAACCACTGATACTGAGCACTGATATTGAGATTTCCACTGAGAGAACATAGCCACGTCCATTCCGCTCTATCTTCAATGCACGAGTAAAAATGGCGGCAACGCGCAGCTCTTTATATGGAATCCGAATCTCGCGAGAATCCGACAGCGGGATGATGACATTTTCCCTTTTTCAGGTTTTCCGAGTCAGGCGGGAACAACCGAGCCTGCCTCGGACCAGTGTAAACAACGTGGAGTTCGTGGGGAATTCGGTTCTCGGAGAACCGAACCCGCTCCTCTCTACCTTATACCTATCAATTTTTTTATTTTCAATCTAAGCCCCTGCAGTTTTCTGTAAGCATCTGCTTCGCTATGATGATCAACAAGTCACAAGGGCAAACACTCAGGGCTTGAGGCGTAGATCTTAGGACCAGCTGCTACAAGCATGGCAGAGGTGTCACTATCACTGGTGACACCCAGAGAGGTGGCGAGGGAGATTGTAATGCAGTGCGCGCAGATAAGCAGCGCAATGGTAAAAAGGAGGCATGGTTTCATAGGTAGGGGCGTGGCCTGGTGGCCTGAATCTACATTTTGTTGCTCCGGGTGTCCCGGGGGTTGGGGGCTGCACCCGGGGACTAGTGTGTGAGCGGTGCTGGCTCCTGCACAGTGAAAGGGCATGGCCACCCAGCATGACGCCTCCCTTCTTGACCATGCTGTAATTGCAGTCGCACTGCAGTTCAGCGTGATCATAAAAAATGATGTAGCCTCCTGCTGGTGCAGACTGTATGTGCGCGCAGGAAGCCGCCACCATTTTTGTGATCACAGCGGCTGAATGTGATGTCATACAGCCGCTGTGACCACGCCCCCTGTGTCTCCTCCGTTGCAGACCCCATTTTGAAGCCTTGCCCCCGCACCGCTCCATCCCTGACTTGGAAATGGAGTGTTGCTGACCCACCTATCCCCCCCCCCCGCCCCGATTGACAGGCAGAGGCGATCGCATTCTCTGCGGGGTGCCACAGAAAATGCAGGCACATGCGTATGCTCTTAGCAATTTTTGCAGTTGGATCGCTTATTGTGATTGCAATCCAACCTGAATCAGGCCCTATTACCTATCACAATGCGCTGCGGGCAGTACAAAATTGGGTTAATATAGGAGAAAAACCCCCAGACCTGTGCTCCTTAACTGTACCTGGTGGCTAGTGGAGCGGCTGCCCAGTAATCAGTGTCCACGCCAGTGCGCACACGGTCCACCCCCTACGGCCACGCTCCCCTTCATCAGCGGCCTCGTGATCCGGAAGGGTGGTGTGTGTGTGACTGACCTTAGGATGAAACCGGAGCCTCCGCTGCAGTGACCCAGCAACCAGGGCATGGGAGTATACAGCGCCGCTGGGAGTGATGAAGCTGCAGTAAAGATGTCTATTAGACCTAGCCTGCTGCAGCCCTTGTAGATTCTCATAAAACAAGTTCTTCTTTTCTTGTCAAAATTTATAGCTAAGAATAGGCTGCCTGAGGCAGGCCCCTGTTAAGTGGCCTGCTACTGAAGGCACCAACTACAAACTGAGCTCCCTGTTCATGGAAGCGGGGTTATAGAGGAGAATGCACTGAGCATCTTGGGAACAGTCAAAAGCTTTGAGCCGGTTGGTGCCTCAGATCAAGATCCTACTCTACACCCCAATGTGAATCCTTGTGGAGTCCAGTGTACCCCACAGAAGAAATTAATGTGTCACACCCATTGGCAGCAACCTTAGAATAGCTGCTGACGGGCACAATTGAGAATGGAAGGGGGGGGGGGGGGCATTTGAATCCAGCACATAAATGCAATTCAAATATGTAATTTGTACCTTCCTATTTTAAAATATAATGGATGAACCTCACCATGTGAGAACAATCTTCATGATCAAGAGATCTCATATGCAAAATAAGTATGAGTTGGGATAGGGCTGGGGAGGGTGGCTGCTCGGGCAGCCCCTCCCCCGTCAAGTTAAGGAGATTCAACTGAGGAAGCACAAGGGAACTCTCGTCTGGGGACAACAACTGCAGGGAGACCACATCTTTTCAGATGAACATGGGAGGGCGGAAGGCTGCCTAATACTGAAGCACCATCAAATATCAAACCATATGCAACATCAAGTACAAGCATTCCTGGGGGAAGGTCTGCAGCAGACGGATTTGCATACAGTGATGTTATCCAAGCAGTGGGCCAAAGTTGGCTGGAACCCTCATCTGCATATGAAAAGAGAAAAGGGGCGTGCAGGGCATGGCGGCCTTTTGCAGTGCTTGGATGACCCCTAGTTCTCATTAAACACCCACACCCTCCTTTGGTGTGGGGCTCATGTTGGCCATGCCCCATCCCCTGAAGCATTCAAGCTGATTTCTTGCAGCAGCTGGGCACTGTAACAGCTCCAGAGCTGTTCTGTAAGGCAAGTAAAAGGGTGTGGGCCCTGCAGCACCACCTGTAGTTCGCATTGTGCGTTGGAAGGCACAAAGTAAGCAGACGGGAGGAGAAGTCAGGATAGTGCGCAAGGGCATCCTTTTCTCTTAGTCCGTAGAGGATGCTGGGGTCACATTAAGAACCATGGGGTATAGACGGGATCCGCAAGAGACATGGGCACTTTAAGACTATCAAAGGGTGTGAACTGGCTCCTCCCTCTATGCCCCTCCTCCAGACTCCAGTTATAGGAACTGTGCCCAGGGAGACGGACATTTCGAGGAAAGGATTTATTGTTAAACTAAGGTGAGCATCTTACCAGCTCACACCTTAAGCATGCCGCAGAACGTGGCATTCAACAGAACACAAGCCAACGGCATGAACAATTGCAGCAAAAAGCTGACCAGAACCATAACACAACATGTGTATAACCACAAGTAATAACTGCAGACACAGTATGGACTGGGACGGGTGCCCAGCATCCTCTACAGACTAAGAGAAAAGGATTTACCGGTAGGTATTAAAATCCTATTTTCTCATACGACCTAGAGGATGCTGGGGTCACATTAAGAACCATGGGGTTATACCAAAGCTCTTGAACGGGTGGAAGAGTGCGTACGACTCTGCAGCACCGAATGACCCAACTTGAGGTTATCATCGGCAAGGATGCAGTGGCGTTAATGTTTCCTGGTGTCAACCTGTATTATTTCAGTAGATATTGAAATGAGGATGCATCTTGCTGCCTTTCCAATGAAGCAAGTTTAATTTAGTAATAGGTGAAAAACCATCCCTACAAAGATGTTAATCAGATACTTGGCTTTGTGGACACTTTTCAGAGAACAAATTAGTTAGCATAAAAATAAAGCCAGAAAATGAAGAGCTGTTTAATCACTCAATTGGATTTTTCTGCCAGCATATTTCATTTTCTCTGCAACCCACTGCTAAATTGTGCTTCCTAGCTGTTTTTTGATAAAATCACTTAATCAAATCTAACTCTGATTACATCAGAGTAGGCCAGGTACCCTACACCATAAGAGGGGGTTTGAAATTTTGACTTGTCTACTTAAAGATCACCAAAATCTGATGACAAGGTCAATAACATCCCTGGGTGGGATTGAACCACCAACCCTTTGGTTAATAACCAAACACACTAACCGATTGCACCACAGAGACACTTTGCAAAAGTACATACTGACAAAGGCTAATAAGCATTCATCTAGAACAATTCCTAGAAAACTTTAAAAAGTCAATAATCTGGAGAGATTTTGTAAGATGTTTCTTCCATCAACCAATGAAGAAACGCATTGGTACTTTCCCATGATGAGTGAGTGCTTCAGGATCTCTTGCACTTACATGTGCAGCAGAGTACTGCAATGGAAGCATGCTGGGCCCATAACCCAGAGGTAGGCAGATTGAAACTATCCTCTGCTATATGCATTTTTTTTTGTTAAAGTAATCCAAAACTGGGATTGATATTTTTGCTCTTTTATTTTTACTTAAAGTACAATAACTTTTACCATTTTAATTTGTTTTAATAGTATATTGACAGTATTGTTTTCTTTCAAAAATCCACTTAATTTTCTTTACCCTATTATTAAAATGGTAATTGACAAAAACAAACTACATTGTCACCAGAAGAGCAATACAAAATGTACAAGTGATATATTAAAATCATCTTTCCAGCTTGAATTTCAATGATGCATTGGGGCAACGATTTTGTGAGAAACATCTTCACCCTTAAATAAAGATTTTCTTAATTCCTTACCTGTGTGCTAATTAGATATCACCTTGTTTTCACATTAAACAGACTTCCACATGAGAAAGCAGCAAGGATGCAGTGGCGTTAATGTTTCCTGGTGTCAACCTGTATTATTTCAGTAGATATTGAAATGAGGATGCATCTTGCTGCCTTTCCAATGAAGCAAGTTTAATTTAGTAATAGGTGAAAAACCATCCCTACAAAGATGTTAATCAGATACTTGGCTTTGTGGACACTTTTCAGAGAACAAATTTGTTAGCATAAAAATAAAGCCAGAAAATGAAGAGCTGTTTAATCACTCAATTGGATTTTTTTGCCAGCATATTTCTTTTTCTCTGCAAACCACTGCTAAATTGTGCTTCCTAGCTGTTTTTATAAAATCACTGAATCAAATCTAACTCTGATTACATCAGAGAAGGCCAGGTACCCTACACCATAACAGGGGTTTTTGAAATTTTGACTTGTCTACTTAAATATCACCAAAATCTGATCACAAGGTCAATTACGTCCCTGGGTGGGATTGAACCACCAACCTTTTGATTAATAGCTGAACACACTAACCGATTGCGCCACAGAGACACTTTGCAAAAAGAATATACTGACAAAGACTAATAAGCATTCATCTAGAACGTTTCCTAGAAAAACTTTAAAAAGTCAATAATCTGGAGAGTTTTTGTAAGATGTTTCTTCCAGCAACCAATGAAGAAACACATTGGTACTTTCGCATGATGAGTGAGTGCTTCAGGATCTCTTGCACTTACATGTGCAGCAGAGTACTGCAATGGAAGCATGCTGGGCCCATAACCCAGAGGTAGGCAGATTGAAACTATCCTTTGCTATATGCATTTTTTTTTTGTTCATTAAAGTAATCCAAAACTGGGATTGATATTTTAGCTTTTATTTTTACTTAAAGTACAATAACTTTTACCATTTTAATTTGTTTTAATAGTATATTGACAGTATTGTTTTCTTTCAAAAATCCACTTAATTTTCTTTACCCTATTATTAAAATGGTAATTGACAAAAACAAACTACATTGTCACCAGAAGAGCAATACAAAATGTACAAGTGATATATTAAAATCATCTTTCCAGCTTGAATTTCAATGATGCATTGGGGCAATGATTTTGTGAGAAACATCTTTACCCTTAAATAAAGATTTTCTTAATTCCTTACCTGTGTGCTAATTAGATATCACCTTGTTTTCACATTAAACAGACTTCCACATGAGAAAGCAGCAAGGATGCAGTGGCGTTAATGTTTCCTGGTGTCAACCTGTATTATTTCAGTAGATATTGAAATGAGGATGCATCTTGCTGCCTTTCCAATGAAGCAAGTTTAATTTAGTAATAGGTGAAAAACCATCCCTACAAATATGTTAATCAGATACTTGGCTTTGTGGACACTTTTCAGAGAACAAATTTGTTATCATAAAAATAAAGCCAGAAAATGAAGAGCTGTTTAATCACTCAATTGTATTTTTCTGCCAGCATTTTTCTTTTTCTCTGCAACCCACTGCTAAATTGTGCTTCCTAGCTGTTTTTTTTATAAAATCACTTAATCAAATCTAACTCTGATTACATCAGAGAAGGCCAGGTACCCTACACTATAAGAAGGGGTTTGCAATTTTGACTTGTCTACTTAAATATCACCAAAATCTGATCACAAGGTCAATTACGTCCCTGGGTGGGATTGAACCACCAACCTTTTGATTAATAGCTGAACACACTAACCGATTGCGCCACAGAGACACTTTGCAAAAAGAATATACTGACAAAGACTAATAAGCATTCATCTAGAACGTTTCCTAGAAAAACTTTAAAAAGTCAATAATCTGGAGAGTTTTTGTAAGATGTTTCTTCCAGCAACCAATGAAGAAACACATTGGTACTTTCGCATGATGAGTGAGTGCTTCAGGATCTCTTGCACTTACATGTGCAGCAGAGTACTGCAATGGAAGCATGCTGGGCCCATAACCCAGAGGTAGGCAGATTGAAACTATCCTTTGCTATATGCATTTTTTTTTTGTTCATTAAAGTAATCCAAAACTGGGATTGATATTTTAGCTTTTATTTTTACTTAAAGTACAATAACTTTTACCATTTTAATTTGTTTTAATAGTATATTGACAGTATTGTTTTCTTTCAAAAATCCACTTAATTTTCTTTACCCTATTATTAAAATGGTAATTGACAAAAACAAACTACATTGTCACCAGAAGAGCAATACAAAATGTACAAGTGATATATTAAAATCATCTTTCCAGCTTGAATTTCAATGATGCATTGGGGCAATGATTTTGTGAGAAACATCTTTACCCTTAAATAAAGATTTTCTTAATTCCTTACCTGTGTGCTAATTAGATATCACCTTGTTTTCACATTAAACAGACTTCCACATGAGAAAGCAGCAAGGATGCAGTGGCGTTAATGTTTCCTGGTGTCAACCTGTATTATTTCAGTAGATATTGAAATGAGGATGCATCTTGCTGCCTTTCCAATGAAGCAAGTTTAATTTAGTAATAGGTGAAAAACCATCCCTACAAATATGTTAATCAGATACTTGGCTTTGTGGACACTTTTCAGAGAACAAATTAGTTAGCATAAAAATAAAGCCAGAAAATGAAGAGCTGTTTAATCACTCAATTGGATTTTTCTGCCAGCATATTTCTTTTTCTCTGCAACCCACTGCTAAATTGTGCTTCCTAGCTGTTTTTATAAAATCACTGAATCAAATCTAACTCTGATTACATCAGAGAAGGCCAGGTACCCTACACCATAACAGGGGGTTTGAAATTTTGACTTGTCTGCTTAAAGATCACCAAAATCTGATAACAAGGTCAATTAAGTCCCTGGGTGGGATTGAACCACCAACCTTTTGGTTAATAGCCTTACACACTAACTGATTGCGCCACAGCGACACTTTGCAAAAGTACTTACTGACAAAGGCTAATAAGCATTCATCTAGAACGATTCCTAGAAACATTTTAAAAAGTCAATAATGTGGAGAGTTTTTGTAAGATGTTTCTTCCATCAACCAATGAAGAAACACATTGGTACTTTCCCATGATGAGTGAGTGCTTCAGGATCTCTTGCACTTACATGTGCAGCAGAGTACTGTAATGGAAGCATGCTGGGTCCATAACCCAGAGGTAGGCAGATTGAAACTATCCTCTGCTATATGCATTTTTTTTTGTTCATTAAAGTAATCCAAAACTGGGATTGATATTTTAGCTTTTATTTTTACTTAAAGTACAATAACTTTTACCATTTTAATTTGTTTTAATAGTATATTGACAGTATTGTTTTCTTTCAAAAATCCAATTAATTTTCTTTACCCGATTATTAAAATGGTAACTGACAAAAACAAACTACATTGTCACCAGAAGAGCAATACAAAATGTACAAGTGATATATTAAAATCATCTTTCCAGCTTGAATTTCAATGATGCATTGGGGCAACGATTTTGTGAGAAACATCTTCACCCTTAAATAAAGATTTTCTTAATTCCTTACCTGTGTGCTAATTAGATATCACCTTGTTTTCACATTAAACAGACTTCCACATGAGAAAGCAGCAAGGATGCAGTGGCGTTAATGTTTCCTGGTGTCAACCTGTATTATTTCAGTAGATATTGAAATGAGGATGCATCTTGCTGCCTTTCCAATGAAGCAAGTTTAATTTAGTAATAGGTGAAAAACCATCCCTACAAAGGTGTTAATCAGAGACTTGGCTTTGTGGACACTTTTCAGAGAACAAATTTGTTATCATAAAAATAAAGCCAGAAAATGAAGAGCTGTTTAATCACTCAATTGTATTTTTCTGCCAGCATTTTTCTTTTTCTCTGCAACCCACTGCTAAATTGTGCTTCCTAGCTGTTTTTTTATAAAATCACTTAATCAAATCTAACTCTGATTACATCAGAGAAGGCCAGGTACCCTACACCATAAGAGGGGGTTTGCAATTTTGACTTGTCTACTTAAATATCACCAAAATCTGATCACAAGGTCAATTACGTCCCTGGGTGGGATTGAACCACCAACCTTTTGATTAATAGCTGAACACACTAACCGATTGCGCCACAGAGACACTTTGCAAAAAGAATATACTGACAAAGACTAATAAGCATTCATCTAGAACGTTTCCTAGAAAAACTTTAAAAAGTCAATAATCTGGAGAGTTTTTGTAAGATGTTTCTTCCAGCAACCAATGAAGAAACACATTGGTACTTTCGCATGATGAGTGAGGGCTTCAGGATCTCTTGCACTTACATGTGCAGCAGAGTACTGCAATGGAAGCATGCTGGGCCCATAACCCAGAGGTAGGCAGATTGAAACTATCCTTTGCTATATGCATTTTTTTTTTGTTCATTAAAGTAATCCAAAACTGGGATTGATATTTTAGCTTTTATTTTTACTTAAAGTACAATAACTTTTACCATTTTAATTTGTTTTAATAGTATATTGACAGTATTGTTTTCTTTCAAAAATCCACTTAATTTTCTTTACCCTATTATTAAAATGGTAATTGACAAAAACAAACTACATTGTCACCAGAAGAGCAATACAAAATGTACAAGTGATATATTAAAATCATCTTTCCAGCTTGAATTTCAATGATGCATTGGGGCAATGATTTTGTGAGAAACATCTTTACCCTTAAATAAAGATTTTCTTAATTCCTTACCTGTGTGCTAATTAGATATCACCTTGTTTTCACATTAAACAGACTTCCACATGAGAAAGCAGCAAGGATGCAGTGGCGTTAATGTTTCCTGGTGTCAACCTGTATTATTTCAGTAGATATTGAAATGAGGATGCATCTTGCTGCCTTTCCAATGAAGCAAGTTTAATTTAGTAATAGGTGAAAAACCATCCCTACAAATATGTTAATCAGATACTTGGCTTTGTGGACACTTTTCAGAGAACAAATTAGTTAGCATAAAAATAAAGCCAGAAAATGAAGAGCTGTTTAATCACTCAATTGGATTTTTCTGCCAGCATATTTCTTTTTCTCTGCAACCCACTGCTAAATTGTGCTTCCTAGCTGTTTTTATAAAATCACTGAATCAAATCTAACTCTGATTACATCAGAGAAGGCCAGGTACCCTACACCATAACAGGGGGTTTGAAATTTTGACTTGTCTGCTTAAAGATCACCAAAATCTGATAACAAGGTCAATTAAGTCCCTGGGTGGGATTGAACCACCAACCTTTTGGTTAATAGCCTTACACACTAACTGATTGCGCCACAGCGACACTTTGCAAAAGTACTTACTGACAAAGGCTAATAAGCATTCATCAAGAACGATTCATAGAAACATTTTAAAAAGTCAATAATGTGGAGAGTTTTTGTAAGATGTTTCTTCCATCAACCAATGAAGAAACACATTGGTACTTTCCCATGATGAGTGAGTGCTTCAGGATCTCTTGCACTTACATGTGCAGCAGAGTACTGTAATGGAAGCATGCTGGGTCCATAACCCAGAGGTAGGCAGATTGAAACTATCCTCTGCTATATGCATTTTTTTTTGTTCATTAAAGTAATCCAAAACTGGGATTGATATTTTAGCTTTTATTTTTACTTAAAGTACAATAACTTTTACCATTTTAATTTGTTTTAATAGTATATTGACAGTATTGTTTTCTTTCAAAAATCCAATTAATTTTCTTTACCCGATTATTAAAATGGTAACTGACAAAAACAAACTACATTGTCACCAGAAGAGCAATACAAAATGTACAAGTGATATATTAAAATCATCTTTCCAGCTTGAATTTCAATGATGCATTGGGGCAACGATTTTGTGAGAAACATCTTCACCCTTAAATAAAGATTTTCTTAATTCCTTACCTGTGTGCTAATTAGATATCACCTTGTTTTCACATTAAACAGACTTCCACATGAGAAAGCAGCAAGGATGCAGTGGCGTTAATGTTTCCTGGTGTCAACCTGTATTATTTCAGTAGATATTGAAATGAGGATGCATCTTGCTGCCTTTCCAATGAAGCAAGTTTAATTTAGTAATAGGTGAAAAACCATCCCTACAAAGGTGTTAATCAGAGACTTGGCTTTGTGGACACTTTTCAGAGAACAAATTTGTTAGCATAAAAATAAAGCCAGAAAATGAAGAGCTGTTTAATCACTCAATTGGATTTTTTTGATAGCATATTTCTTTTTCTCTGCAACCCACTGCTAAATTGTGCTTCCTAGCTGTTTTTTTTATAAAATCACTTAATCAAATCTAACTCTGATTACATCAGAGAAGGCCAGGTACCCTACACCATAAGAGGGGTTTTGCAATTTTGACTTGTCTACTTAAATATTACCAAAATCTGATCACAAGGTCAATTACGTCCCTGGGTGGGATTGAACCACCAACCTTCTGATTAATAGCTGAACACACTAACCGATTGCGCCACAGAGACACTTTGCAAAAAGTACATACTGACAAAGACTAATAAGCATTCATCTAGAACGTTTCCTAGAAAAACTTTAAAAAGTCAATAATCTGGAGAGTTTTTGTAAGATGTTTCTTCCAGCAACCAATGAAGAAACACATTGGTACTTTCGCATGATGAGTGAGTGCTTCAGGATCTCTTGCACTTACATGTGCAGCAGAGTACTGCACTGGAAGCATGCTGGGCCCATAACCCAGAGGTAGGCAGATTGAAACTATCCTTTGCTATATGCATTTTTTTTTGTTCATTAAAGTAATCCAAAACTGGGATTGATATTTTAGCTTTTATTTTTACTTAAAGTACAATAACTTTTACCATTTTAATTTGTTTTAATAGTATATTGACAGTATTGTTTTCTTTCAAAAATCCAATTAATTTTCTTTACCCGATTTTTAAAATGGTAATTGACAAAAACAAACTACATTGTCACCAGAAGAGCAATACAAAATGTACAAGTGATATATTAAAATCATCTTTCCAGCTTGAATTTCAATGATGCATTGGGGCAACGATTTTGTGAGAAACATCTTCACCCTTAAATAAAGATTTTCTTAATTCCTTACCTGTGTGCTAATTAGATATCACCTTGTTTTCACATTAAACAGACTTCCACATGAGAAAACAGCAAAGATGCAGTGGCGTTAATGTTTCCTGGTGTCAACCTGTATTATTTCCGTAGATATTGAAATGAGGATGCATCTTGCTGCCTTTCCAATGAAGCAAGTTTAATTTAGTAATAGGTGAAAAACCATCCCTACAAAAATGTTAATCAGATACTTGGCTTTGTGGACACTTTTCAGAGAACAAATTTGTTATCATAAAAATAAAGCCAGAAAATGAAGAGCTGTTTAATCACTCAATTGGATTTTTCTGCCAGCATTTTTCTTTTTCTCTGCAACCCACTGCTAAATTGTGCTTCCTAGCTGTTTTTTTTATAAAATCACTTAATCAAATCTAACTCTGATTACATCAGAGAAGGCCAGGTACCCTACACCATAAGAGGGGGTTTGCAATTTTGACTTGTCTACTTAAATATCACCAAAATCTGATCACAAGGTCAATTATGTCCCTGGGTGGGATTGAACCACCAACTTTTTGATTAATAGCTGAACACACTAACCAATTGCGCCACAGAGACACTTTGCAAAAAGTACATACTGACAAAGACTAATAAGCATTCATCTAGAACGTTTCCTAAAAAAACTTTAAAAAGTCAATAATCTGGAGAGTTTTTGTAAGATGTTTCTTCCAGCAACCAACGAAGAAACACATTGGTACTTTCGCATGATGAGTGAGTGCTTCAGGATCTCTTGCACTTACATGTGCAGCAGAGTACTGCAATGGAAGCATGCTGGGCCCATAACCCAGAGGTAGGCAGATTGAAACTATCCTTTGCTATATGCATTTTTTTTTGTTCATTAAAGTAATCCAAAACTGGGATTGATATTTTAGCTTTTATTTTTACTTAAAGTACAATAACTTTTACCATTTTAATTTGTTTTAATAGTATATTGACAGTATTGTTTTCTTTCAAAAATCCAATTAATTTTCTTTACCCGATTATTAAAATGGTAATTGACAAAAACAAACTACATTGTCACCAGAAGAGCAATACAAAATGTACAAGTGATACATTAAAATCATCTTTCCAGCTTGAATTTCAATGATGCATTGGGGCAACTATTACGTGAGAAACATCTTCACCCTTAAATAAAGATTTTCTTAATTCCTTACCTGTGTGCTAATTAGATATCACCTTGTTTTCACATTAAACAGACTTCCACATGAGAAAGCAGCAAGGATGCAGTGGCGTTAATGTTTCCTGGTGTCAACCTGTATTATTTCAGTAGATATTGAAATGAGGATGCATCTTGCTGCCTTTCCAATGAAGCAAGTTTAATTTAGTAATAGATGAAAAACCATCCCTACAAATATGTTAATCAGATACTTGGCTTTGTGGACACTTTTCAGAGAACAAATTAGTTAGCATAAAAATAAAGCCAGAAAATGAAGAGCTGTTTAATCACTCAATTGGATTTTTCTGCCAGCATATTTCTTTTTCTCTGCAACCCACTGCTAAATTGTGCTTCCTAGCTGTTTTTATAAAATCACTGAATCAAATCTAACTACATCAGAGAAGGCCAGGTACCCTACACCATAACAGGGGGTTTGAAATTTTGACTTGTCTACTTAAAGATCACCAAAATCTGATAACAAGGTCAATTAAGTCCCTGGGTGGGATTGAACCACCAACCTTTTGGTTAATAGCCTTACACACTAACTGATTGCGCCACAGCGACACTTTGCAAAAGTACATACTGACAAAGGCTAATAAGCATTCATCTAGAACGATTCCTAGAAACATTTTAAAAAGTCAATAATGTGGAGAGTTTTTGTAAGATGTTTCTTCCATCAACCAATGAAGAAACACATTGGTACTTTCCCATGATGAGTGAGTGCTTCAGGATCTTTTGCACTTACATGTGCAGCAGAGTACTGTAATGGAAGCATGCTGGGTCCATAACCCAGAGGTAGGCAGATTGAAACTATCCTCTGCTATATGCATTTTTTTTTGTTAATTAACGTAATCCAAAACTGGGATTGATATTTTTGCTCTTTTATTTTTACTTAAAGTACAATAACTTTTACCATTTTAATTTGTTTTAATAGTATATTGACAGTATTGTTTTCTTTCAAAAATCCACTTAATTTTCTTTACCCGATTATTAAAATGGTAATTGACAAAAACAAACTACATTGTCACCAGAAGAGCAATACAAAATGTACAAGTGATATATTAAAATCATCTTTCCAGCTTGAATTTCAATGATGCATTGGGGCAACGATTTTGTGAGAAACATCTTCACCCTTAAATAAAGATTTTCTTAATTCCTTACCTGTGTGCTAATTAGATATCACCTTGTTTTCACATTAAACAGACTTCCACATGAGAAAACAGTAAAGATGCAGTGGCGTTAATGTTTCCTGGTGTCAACCTGTATTATTTCCGTAGATATTGAAATGAGGATGCATCTTGCTGCCTTTCCAATGAAGCAAGTTTAATTTAGTAATAGGTGAAAAACCATCCCTACAAATATGTTAATCAGATACTTGGCTTTGTGGACACTTTTCAGAGAACAAATTTGTTATCATAAAAATAAAGCCAGAAAATGAAGAGCTGTTTAATCACTCAATTGGATTTTTCTGCCAGCATTATTCTTTTTCTCTGCAACCCACTGCTAAATTGTGCTTCCTAGCTGTTTTTTTATAAAATCACTTAATCAAATCTAACTCTGATTACATCAGAGAAGGCCAGGTACCCTACACCATAACAGGGGGTTTGCAATTTTGACTTGTCTACTTAAATATCACCAAAATCTGATCACAAGGTCAATTATGTCCCTGGGAGGGATTGAACCACCAACCTTTTGATTAATAGCTGAACACACTAACCGATTGCGCCACAGAGACACTTTGCAAAAAGTACATACTGACAAAGACTAATAAGCATTCATCTAGAACGTTTCCTAGAAAAACTTTAAAAAATCAATAATCTGGAGAGTTTTTGTAAGATGTTTCTTCCAGCAACCAATGAAGAAACACATTGGTACTTTCGCATGATGAGTGAGTGCTTCAGGATCTCTTGCACTTACATGTGCAGCAGAGTACTGCAATGAAAGCATGCTGGGCCCATAACCCAGAGGTAGGCAGATTGAAACTATCCTTTGCTATATGCATTTTTTTTTTTTGTTCATTAAAGTAATCCAAAACTGGGATTGATATTTTAGCTTTTATTTTTACTTAAAGTACAATAACTTTTACCATTTTAATTTGTTTTAATAGTATATTGACAGTATTGTTTTCTTTCAAAAATCCACTTAATTTTCTTTACCCTATTATTAAAATGGTAATTGACAAAAACAAACTACATTGTCACCAGAAGAGCAATACAAAATGTACAAGTGATATATTAAAATCATCTTTCCAGCTTGAATTTCAATGATGCATTGGGGCAACGATTTTGTGAGAAACATCTTCACCCTTAAATAAAGATTTTCTTAATTCCTTACCTGTGTGCTAATTAGATATCACCTTGTTTTCACATTAAACAGACTTCCACATGAGAAAGCAGCAAGGATGCAGTGGCGTTAATGTTTCCTGGTGTCAACCTGTATTATTTCAGTAGATATTGAAATGAGGATGCATCTTGCTGCCTTTCCAATGAAGCAAGTTTAATTTAGTAATAGGTGAAAAACCATCCCTACAAATATGTTAATCAGATACTTGGCTTTGTGGACACTTTTCAGAGAACAAATTAGTTAGCATAAAAATAAAGCCAGAAAATGAAGAGCTGTTTAATCACTCAATTGGATTTTTCTGCCAGCATATTTCTTTTTCTCTGCAACCCACTGCTAAATTGTGCTTCCTAGCTGTTTTTATAAAATCACTGAATCAAATCTAACTCTGATTACATCAGAGAAGGCCAGGTACCCTACACCATAACAGGGGGTTTGAAATTTTGACTTGTCTACTTAAAGATCACCAAAATCTGATAACAAGATCAATTAAGTCCCTGGGTGGGATTGAACCACCAACTTTTTGGTTAATAGCCTTACACACTAACTGATTGCGCCACAGTGACACTTTGCGAAAGTACTTACTGACAAAGGCTAATAAGCATTCATCTAGAACGATTCCTAGAAACATTTTAAAAAGTCAATAATGTGGAGAGTTTTTGTAAGATGTTTCTTCCATCAACCAATGAAGAAACACATTGGTACTTTCCCATGATGAGTGAGTGCTTCAGGATCTCTTGCACTTACATGTGCAGCAGAGTACTGTAATGGAAGCATGCTGGGTCCATAACCCAGAGGTAGGCAGATTGAAACTATCCTCTGCTATATGCATTTTTTTTTTGTTAATTAAAGTAATCCAAAACTGGGATTGATATTTTTGCTCTTTTATTTTTACTTAAAGTACATTAACTTTTACCATTTTAATTTGTTTTAATAGTATATTGACAGTATTGTTTTCTTTCAAAAATCCAATTAATTTTCTTTACCCGATTATTAAAATGGTAATTGACAAAAGCAAACTACATTGTCACCAGAAGAGCAATACAAAATGTACAAGTGATATATTAAAATCATCTTTCCAGCTTGAATTTCAATGATGCATTGGGGCAACGATTTTGTGAGAAACATCTTCACCCTTAAATAAAGATTTTCTTAATTCCTTACCTGTGTGCTAATTAGATATCACCTTGTTTTCACATTAAACAGACTTCCACATGAGAAAGCAGCAAGGATGCAGTGGCGTTAATGTTTCCTGGTGTCAACCTGTATTATTTCAGTAGATATTGAAATGAGGATGCATCTTGCTGCCTTTCCAATGAAGCAAGTTTAATTTAGTAATAGGTGAAAAACCATCCCTACAAAGATGTTAATTAGATACTTGGCTTTGTGGACACTTTTCAGAGAACAAATTTGTTAGCATAAAAATAAAGCCAGAAAATGAAGAGCTGTTTAATCACTCAATTGGATTTTTTTGCCAGCATATTTCTTTTTCTCTGCAACCCACTGCTAAATTGTGCTTCCTAGCTGTTTTTATAAAATCACTGAATCAAATCTAACTCTGATTACATCAGAGAAGGCCAGGTACCCTACACCATAACAGGGGTTTTCGAAATTTTGACTTGTCTACTTAAAGATCAACAAAATCTGATAACAAGGTCAATTACGTCCCTGGGTGGGATTGAACCACCAACCTTTTGGTTAATAGCCGTACACACTAACTGATTGCGCCACAGCGACACTTTGCAAAAGTCCTTACTGACAAAGGCTAATAAGCATTCATCTAGAATGTTTCCTAGAAAAACTTTAAAAAGTCAATAATCTGGAGAGTTTTTGTAAGATGTTTCTTCCATCAACCAACGAAGAAACACATTGGTACTTTCCCATGATGAGTGAGTGCTTCAGGATCTCTTGCACTTACATGTGCAGCAGAGTACTGCATTGGAAACATGCTGGGCCCATAACCCAGAGGTAGGCAGAATGAAACTATCCTCTGCTATATGCATTTTTTATTGTTAATTAAAGTAATCCAAAACTGGGATTGATATTTTTGCTCTTTTATTTTTACTTAAAGTACAATAACTTTTACCATTTTAATTTGTTTTAATAGTATATTGACAGTATTGTTTTCTTTCAAAAATCCACTTAATTTTCTTTACCCTATTATTATAATGGTAATTGACAAAAACAAACTACATTGTCACCAGAAGAGCAATACAAAATGTACAAGTGATATATTAAAATCATCTTTCCAGCTTGAATTTCAATGATGCATTGGGGCAACGATTTTGTGAGAAACATCTTCACCCTTAAATAAAGATTTTCTTAATTCCTTACCTGTGTGCTAATTAGATATCACCTTGTTTTCACATTAAACAGACTTCCACATGAGAAAACAGCAAAGATGCAGTGGCGTTAATGTTTCCTGGTGTCAACCTGTATTATTTCCGTAGATATTGAAATGAGGATGCATCTTGCTGCCTTTCCAATGAAGCAAGTTTAATTTAGTAATAGGTTAAAAACCATCCCTACAAAGATGTTAATCAGACACTTGGCTTTGTGGACACTTTTCAGAGAACAAATTAGTTAGCATAAAAATAAAGCCAGAAAATGAAGAGCTGTTTAATCACTCAATTGGATTTTTCTGCCAGCATATTTCTTTTTCTCTGCAACCCACTGCTAAATTGTGCTTCCTAGCTGTTTTTTTATAAAATCACTTAATCAAATCTAACTCTGATTACATCAGAGAAGGCCAGGTACCCTACACCATAAGAGGGGGTTTGAAATTTTGACTTGTCTACTTAAAGATCACCAAAATCTGATAACAAGGTCAATTACATCCCTGGGTGGTATTGAACCACCAACCCTTTGATTAATAACCAAACACACTAACCGATTGCGCCACAGAGACACTTTGCAAACTTACATACTGACAAAGGCTAATAAGCATTCATCTAGAACGTTTCCTAGAAAAACTTTAAAAAGTCAATAATCTGGAGAGTTTTTGTAAGATGTTTCTTCCATCAACCAACGAAGAAACACATTGGTACTTTCCCATGATGAGTGAGTGCTTCAGGATCTCTTGCACTTACATGTGCAGCAGAGTACTGCATTGGAAACATGCTGGGCCCATAACCCAGAGGTAGGCAGATTGAAACTATCCTCTGCTATATGCATTTTTTATTGTTAATTAAAGTAATCCAAAACTGGGATTGATATTTTTGCTCTTTTATTTTTACTTAAAGTACAATAACTTTTACCATTTTAATTTGTTTTAATAGTATATTGACAGTATTGTTTTCTTTCAAAAATCCAATTAATTTTCTTTACCCTATTATTATAATGGTAATTGACAAAAACAAACTACATTGTCACCAGAAGAGCAATACAAAATGTACAAGTGATATATTAAAATCATCTTTCCAGCTTGAATTTCAATGATGCATTGGGGCAACGATTTTGTGAGAAACACCTTCACCCTTAAATAAAGATTTTCTTAATTCCTTACCTGTGTGCTAATTAGATATCACCTTGTTTTCACATTAAACAGACTTCCACATGCGAAAGCAGCAAGGATGCAGTGGCGTTAATGTTTCCTGGTGTCAACCTGTATTATTTCAGTAGACATTGAAATGAGGATGCATCTTGCTGCCTTTCCAATGAAGCAAGTTTAATTTAGTAATAGGTGAAAAACCATCCCTACAAAGATGTTAATCAGAGACTTGGCTTTGTGGACACTTTTCAGAGAACAAATTTGTTAGCATAAAAATAAAGCCAGAAAATGAAGAGCTGTTTAATCACTCAATTGGATTTTTTTGCCAGCATATTTCTTTTTCTCTGCAACTCACTGCTAAATTGTGCTTCCTAGCTGTTTTTATAAAATCACTAAATCAAATCTAACTCTGATTACATCAGAGAAGGACAGGTACCCTACACCATAACAGGGGGTTTGAAATTTTGACTTGTCTACTTAAAAATCACCAAAATCTGATAACAAGGTCAATTAAGTCCCTGGGTGGGATTGAACCACCAACCTTTTGGTTAATAGCCTCACACACTAACTGATTGCGCCACAGCGACACTTTGTAAAAGTACTTACTGACAAAGACTAATACGCATTCATCTAGAACGATTCCTAGAAACATTTTAAAAAGTCAATAATGTGGAGAGTTTTTGTAAGATGTTTCTTCCATCAACCAATGAAGAAACACATTGGTACTTTCCCATGATGAGTGAGTGCTTCAGGATCTCTTGCACTTACATGTGCAGCAGAGTACTGTAATGGAAGCATGCTGGGTCCATAACCCAGAGGTAGGCAGATTGAAACTATCCTCTGTTATATGCATTTTTTTTGTTAATTAAAGTAATCCAAAACTGGGATTGATATTTTTGCTCTTTTATTTTTACTTAAAGTACAATAACTTTTACCATTTTAATTTGTTTTAATAGTATATTGACAGTATTGTTTTCTTTCAAAAATCCAATTAATTTTCTTTACCCGATTATTAAAATGGTAATTGACAAAAGCAAACTACATTGTCACCAGAAGAGCAATACAAAATGTACAAGTGATATATTAAAATCATCTTTCCAGCTTGAATTTCAATGATGCATTGGGGCAACGATTTTGTGAGAAAAATCTTCACCCTTAAATAAAGATTTTCTTAATTCCTTACCTGTGTGCTAATTAGATATCACCTTGTTTTCACATTAAACAGACTTCCACATGAGAAAGCAGCAAGGATGCAGTGGCGTTAATGTTTCCTGGTGTCAACCTGTATTATTTCAGTAGATATTGAAATGAGGATGCATCTTGCTGCCTTTCCAATGAAGCAAGTTTAATTTAGTAATAGGTGAAAAACCATCCCTACAAAGATGTTAATCAGATACTTGGCTTTGTGGACACTTTTCAGAGAACAAATTTGTTAGCATAAAAATAAAGCCAGAAAATGAAGAGCTGTTTAATCACTCAATTGGATTTTTTTGCCAGCATATTTCTTTTTCTCTGCAACCCACTGCTAAATTGTGCTTCCTAGCTGTTTTTATAAAATCACTGAATCAAATCTAACTCTGATTACATCAGAGAAGGCCAGGTACCCTACACCATAACAGCGGTTTTCGAAATTTTGACTTGTCTACTTAAAGATCAACAAAATCTGATAACAAGGTCAATTATGTCCCTGGGTGGGGTTGAACCAACAACCTTTTGGTTAATAGCCATACACACTAACTGATTGAGCCACAGCGACACTTTGCAAAAGTACTTACTGACAAAGGCTAATAAGCATTCATCTAGAACGTTTCCTATAAAAACTTTAAATAGTCAATAATCTGGAGAGTTTTTGTAAGATGTTTCTTCCATCAACCAATGAAGAAACACATTGGTACTTTCCCATGATGAGTGAGTGCTTCAGGATCTCTTGCACTTACATGTGCAGCAGAGTACTGTAATGGAAGCATGCTGGGTCCATAACCCAGAGGTAGGCAGATTGAAACTATCCTCTGCTATATGCCTTTTTTTTGTTAATTAAAGTAATCCAAAACTGGGATTGATATTTGTGCTCTTTTATTTTTACTTAAAGTACAATAACTTTTACCATTTTAATTTGTTTTAATAGTATATTGACAGTATTGTTTTCTTTCAAAAATCCAATTAATTTTCTTTACCCGATTATTAAAATGGTAATTGACAAAAACAAACTACATTGTCACCAGAAGAGCAATACAAAATGTACAAGTGATATATTAAAATCATCTTTCCAGCTTGAATTTCAATGATGCATTGGGGCAACGATTTTGTGAGAAACATCTTCACCCTTAAATAAAGATTTTCTTAATTCCTTACCTGTGTGCTAATTAGATATCACCTTGTTTTCACATTAAACAGACTTCCACATGAGAAAACAGCAAAGATGCAGTGGCGTTAATGTTTCCTGGTGTCAACCTGTATTATTTCCGTAGATATTGAAATGAGGATGCATCTTGCTGCCTTTCCAATGAAGCAAGTTTAATTTAGTAATAGGTGAAAAACCATCCCTACAAAGATGTTAATCAGACACTTGGCTTTGTGGACACTTTTCAGAGAACAAATTAGTTAGCATAAAAATAAAGCCAGAAAATGAAGAGCAGTTTAATCACTCAATTGGATTTTTCTGCCAGCATATTTCTTTTTCTCTGCAACCCACTGCTAAATTGTGCTTCCTAGCTGTTTTTTTATAAAATCACTTAATCAAATCTAACTCTGATTACATCAGAGAAGGCCAGGTACCCTACACCATAAGAGGGGGTTTGAAATTTTGACTAGTCTACTTAAAGATCACCAAAATCTGATAACAAGGTCAATTACGTCCCTGGGTGGGATTGAACCACCAACCTTTTGGTTAATAACCATACACACAGACTGATTGCGCCACAGCGACACTTTGCAAAAGTACATACTGACAAATGCTAATAAGCATTCATCTAGAACGTTTCCTAGAAACATTTTAAAAAGTCAATAATGTGGAGAGTTTTTGTAAGATGTTTCTTCCATCAACCAATGAAGAAACACATTGGAACTTTCCCATGATAAGTGAGTGCTTCAGGACCTCTTGCACTTACATGTGCAGCAGAGTACTGTAATGGAAGCATGCTGGGTCCATAACCCAGAGGTAGGCAGATTGAAACTATCCTCTGCTATATGCATTTTTTTTTGTTAATTAAAGTAATCCAAAACTGGGATTGATATTTTTGCTCTTTTATTTTTACTTAAAGTACAATAACTTTTACCATTTTAATTTGTTTTAATAGTATATTTACAGTATTGTTTTCTTTCAAAAATCCAATTAATTTTCTTTACCCGATTATTAAAATGGTAATTGACAAAAACAAACTACATTGTCACCAGAAGAGCAATACAAAATGTACAAGTGATATATTAAAATCATCTTTCCAGCTTGAATTTCAATGATGCATTGGGGCAACGATTTTGTGAGAAACATCTTCACCCTTTAATAAAGATTTTCTTAATTCCTTACCTGTGTGCTAATTAGATATCACCTTGTTTTCACATTAAACAGACTTCCACATGAGAAAGCAGCAAGGATGCAGTGGCGTTAATGTTTCCTGGTGTCAACCTGTATTATTTCAGTAGATATTGAAATGAGGATGCATCTTGCTGCCTTTCCAATGAAGCAAGTTTAATTTAGTAATAGGTGAAAAACCATCCAAGAGCTGTTTAATCACTCAATTGGATTTTTTTGCCAGCATATTTCTTTTTCTCTGCAACCCACTGCTAAATTGTGCTTCCTAGCTGTTTTTATAAAATCACTGAATCAAATCTAACTCTGATTACATCAGAGAAGTCTAAATACCTAACACCATAACAGGGGGTTTGAAATTTTGACTTGTCTACTTAAAGATCACCAAAATCTGATAACAAAGTCAATTACATCCCTGGGTGGGATTGAACCACCAACCTTTTGGTTAATAGCCATACACACTAACTGATTGCGCCACAGCGACACTTTGCAAAATTACATACTGACAAAGGCTAATAAACAATCATCTAGAACGTTTCCTAGAAAAACTTTAAAAAGTCAATAATCTGGAGTGTTTTTGTAAGATGTTTCTGCCATCAACCAATGAAGAAACACATTGGTACTTTCCCATGATGAGTGAGTGCTTCAGGATCTCTTGCACTTACATGTGCAGCAGAGTACTGCAATGGAAGCATGCTGGGCCCATAACCCAGAGGTAGAAAGATTTATACTATCCTCTGCTATATGCATTTTTTTTGTTAATTAAAGTAATCCAAAACTGGGATTGATATTTTTGCTCTTTTATTTTTACTTAAAGTACAATAACTTTTACCATTTTAATTTGTTTTAATAGTATATTGACAGTATTGTTTTCTTTCAAAAATTCACTTAATTTTCTTTTCTGTGTGCTAATTAGATATCACCTTGTTTTCACATTAAATAGACTTCCACATGAGAAAGCAGCAAGGATGCAGTGGCGTTAATGTTTCCTGGTGGTAGTGGGGTACTGTGTTTGTGCTTTCCTCTGGTCAGCTCTGGTAAAAGTCAGATTTCTTTGTCTCAGATCTTCCTCTAGCCTTGTTCTTCTTTCGAGAGTTCCCTTGTGCTGCCTCAGTTGGATCTCCTTCACTTGACAGGGGGGTACCCGAGCAGCGACCCTCCCCAGCACTAGCCCAACTCCTACTTACCTGCCAGGTGAGATACTATGATCAGGAAGGTGCTTCTCCCAGGGAAAGGCTCACCCATTGCACTCTGGGTGTGCTGCTCCTGCGATTTCCCCAAATGTGGGAAACTTGACTGCATAATTTGTGTTTCCCCTGGTCGGCTCTCGTATAATTCAGATCTCTTTGTCTCAGGTCTCTCTCCAGCCTAGTTTGCTGTCTGTTTCCACTTCTCTTTTCTTAAACCGCTCCCTTCTATTCCCTAGTGCACCTTAATTAAATCTAACTCTGATTACGTCAGAGAAGGCCAGGTACCCTACACCATAAGAGGGGGTTTGAAATTTTGACTTGTCTACTTAAAGATCACCAAAATCTGATCACAAGGTCAATTACATCACTGGGTGGGAACCTTTTGGTTAATAGCCCATGTAAGTGCAAGAGATCCTGAAGCACTCACTCATCATGGGAATGTACCAATGTGTTTCTTACAAAAATTCTCCAGATTATTGACTTTTTAAAGTTTTTCTAGGAAACATTCTAGATGAATGCTTATTAGCCTTTGTCAGTATGTACTTTTGCAAAGTGTCGCTGTGGCGCAATCAGTTAGTGTGTATGGCTATTAACCTAAAGGTTGGTGATTCAATCCCACCCAGGGACGTAATAGACCTTGTTATCAGATTTTGGTGATCTTTAAGTAGACAAGTCAAAATTTCAAACCCCCTCTTATGGTGTAGGGTACCCGGCCTTCTCTGA
Source organism: Pseudophryne corroboree (assembly GCF_028390025.1). Taxonomy (NCBI): domain Eukaryota; kingdom Metazoa; phylum Chordata; class Amphibia; order Anura; family Myobatrachidae; genus Pseudophryne; species Pseudophryne corroboree. Next base: position 190,267 of record NW_026970067.1, read on the forward strand.
TGTAATCAGAATTAGATTTGATTAAGTGATTTTATAAAAAACAGCTAGGAAGCACAATTTAGCAGTGGGTTGCAGAGAAAAAAAATTATGCTGGCAGAAAAGTCCAATTGAGTGATTAAACAGCTCTTCATTTTCTGATTTTATGTTTATGCTAACAAATTTGCTCTCTGAAAAGTGTCCACAAAGCCAAGTCTCTGATTAACACCTTTGTAGGAATGGTTTTTCACCTATTACTGAATTAAACTTGCTTCATTGGAAAGGCAGCAAGATGCATCCTCATTTCAATGTCTACTGAAATAATACAGGTTGACACCAGGAAACATAAACGTCACTGCATCCTTGCTGCTTCCTCATGGGGAAGTCTGTTTAATGTGAAAACAAGGTGATATCTAATCAGCACACAGGTAAGGAATTAAGAAAATCTTTCTTTATGGGTGAAGATGTTTCTCACAAAATTGTTGCACCAAGGCATCATTGAAATTCAAGCTGGAAAGATGATTTTAATATATCACTTGTACATTTTGTACTGCTCTTCTGGTGACAATGTAGATTGTTTTTGTCAATTACCATTTTAATAATCGGGTAAAGAAAATTAATTGGATTTTTGAAAGAAAACAATACTGTCAATATACTATTAAAACAAATTAAAACAGTAAAAGTTATTGTACTTTAAGTAAAAATAAAAGAGCCAAAATATCAATCCCAGTTTTGGATTACTTTAATTAACAAAAAAAATGCATATAGCAGAGGACAGTTGCAATCTGCCTACCTCTGGGTTATAGGCCCAGCATGCTTCCATTGTAGTCCTTTGCTGCACATGTAAGTGCAAGAGATCCTGAAGCACTCACTCATCATGGGGAAGTACCAATGTGTTTCTTCATTGGTTGATGGAAGGAACATCTTACAAAAACTCTCCAGATTATTGACTTTTTAAAGTTTTTCTAGGAAACGTTCTAGATGAATGCTTATTAACCTTTGTCAGTATGTACTTTTGCAAAGTGTCTCTGAGGCGCAAACAGTTAGCGTGTTCAGTTGTTAACCAAAAGGTTGGTGGTTCAATCCCACCTAGGGACGTAATTGACCTCGTTATCAGATTTTGGTGATCTTTAAGTAGACAAGTAAAAATTTCAAACCACCTCTTATGGTGTAGGGTACCTGGCCTTCTCTGATGTAATCAGAGTTAGATTTGATTAAGTGATTTTATAAAAAAAACAGCCACGAAGCACAATTTAGCAGTGGGTTGCAGAGAAAAAGAAATATGCTGGCAGAAAAATCCAATTGAGTGATTAAACAGCTCTTCATTTTCTGGCTTTATTTTTATGATAACAAATTTGTGCTCTGAAAAGTGTCCACAAAGCCAAGTATCTGATTAACACCTTTGTAGGGATGGTTTTTCACCTATTATTAAATTAAACTTGCTTCATTGGAAAGGCAGCAAGTGATGTCATCCAAGCAGTGGGTCAAAGTTGGCTTCAAACCTCGTCTGCTTATGAAAAGAGAAAAGGGGTATGCAGGGCATGGCGGCCTTTTGCGGTGCTTGGATGACCCCTAGTTCGCATTAAATAATGCAGTCGAGTTTCCCACATTTGGGGAAATCACAGGGGTCAGCATACCCAGAATGCAATGAATGAACCGCACCCTGGGAGAACAGTCTTCATGACCATGGTATCTCCTATGCAAAATAAGTATGATTTGGGATAGGGCTGGGGAGGGCCGCTGCTCAGGCACATCTCTGTCAAGTAAAGGAGATTCAACTGAGGCAGCACAAGGGAACTCTCATCTGGGGACAACAACTGCAGGGAGAACACATATTTTCAGATGAACATGGGAGGGCAGAAGGCTGCCTAATACTGAAGCACCCCCAAACAACAAACCAAATGCAACAACTAGTGCAAGCATTCCTGGGGGAAGGCCTGCAGCAGATGGATTTGCATATGGCGATGTCATCCAAGCAGTGGGTCAAAGTTGGCTTCAACCCTCGTCTGCATATGAAAAGAGAAAAGGGGCGTGCAGGGCATGGCGGCCTTTTGCGGCACTTGGATGACCCCTAGTTTGCATTAAACACCTCCACCCTCCGTCGGTGTGGGGCTCATGTTGGCTATGCCCCAGCCCCTGAAGCATTCAAGCTGATTTCTTGCAGCAGCTGGGCACTGTAACAGCTCCAGAGCTGCTCTGTAAGGCAAGTAAAAGGGTGTGGGCCCTGCAGCACTACCTGTAGTTCGCATTGTGCGAGACCCCTAGTTCGCATTAAACACCCCCACCCTCCTTCGGTGTGGGGCTCATGTTGGCCATGCCCCAGCCCCTGAAGCATTCACGCTGATTTCTTGCAGCAGCTGGGCACTGTAACAGCTCAAGAGCTGCTCTGTAAGGCAAGTAAAAGGGTGTGGGCCCTGCAGCACTACCTGTAGTTTGCATTGTGCATTGGAAGGCACAAAGTAAGCAGACGGGAGGAGAAGTCAGGATAGTGCACAAGGGTATAGACGGGAGGGGCTCAAGAAAAAAGAAGTGGAAACAGACAGCAAACTAGGCTTCCAATGCACAATGCAAACTACAGGTAGTGCTGCAGGGCCCACACCCTTTTACTTGCCTTACAGAGCAGCTCTGGAGCTGTTTAATCACTCAATTGGATTTTTCTGCCAGCATAATTTTTCTCTTACGTCCTAGAGGATGCTGGGGACTCCGTAAGGACCATGGGGGATAGACGGGCTCCGCAGGAGACATGGGCACTTAAAGAAAGACTTTAGATCTGGGTGTGCACTGGCTCCTCCCTCTATGCCCCTCCTCCAGACCTCAGTTTACTACTGTGCCCAGAGGAGACTGGGTGCTTTTCAGGGAGCTCTCCTGAGTTTCCTGACAGAAAGTATATTTGTTAGATTTTTTTATTTTCAGGGAGCCTGCTGGCAACAGACTCCCTGCATCGAGGGGCGGAGGGGAGAGATGCACACCTACTTCTGTGAGTTGATAGGCTCTGCTTCTTAGGCTACTGTACAGCATTAGCTCCAGAGGGATCGGTACGCAGGTCTCACCCTCGCCGTCCGTCCCAGAGCCGCGCCGCCGTCCCCCTCGCAGAGCCGGAAGATAGAAGCCGGGTGAGTATGAGAAGAAAAGAAGACTTCAGAGGCGGCGGAAGACTTCATGATCTTCACTGAGGTAACGCACAGCAGTAAAGCTGTGCTCCATTGCTCCCATACACCTCACACACGGCAGTCAGTGTAAGGGTGAAGGGCTCAGGGGGGACGCCCTGGGCAGCAATATAGACCTCTCTTTGGCAAAATAAATATATATGCAGCTAGGCACTGTATATATATATAAGAGCCCCAGCCATTTTTTTACTATATTTGAGCGGGACAGAAGCCCGTCGCTGAGGGGGTGGGGCTTCTCCCTCAGCACTCACCAGCACCATTTTCTCCACAGCACCGCTGAGGGGAAGCTCCACGGACTCTCCCCTGCTTATACCACGGTAGAAAGAGGGTCTTAAAGAAGAGGGGGGCACATAATTAGGCGCATATATATATGGAAATACAGCGCTACTGGGTAAACATAAAATTATTGTGTTTTTTTCCTGGGTCATATAGCGCTGGGGTGTGTGCTGGCATACTCTCTCTCTCTGTCTCTCCAAAGGGCCTTGTTGGGGAACTGTCCTCAGATAAGAGGATTCCCTGAGTGTATGGTGTGTCGGTACACGTGTGTCGACATGTCTGAGGTAGAAGGCTCTCCTAGAGAGGAGCAGGAGCAAATTAATGTGGTGTCTCCATCGACAACACCGACACCTGACTGAATGGATATGTGAAATGTTTTAAGTGCTAATGTAAACTTATTACACAAGAGATTAGACAAAGCAGAAGCTAGGGAACAGTCAGGGAGTCAACCCATGCCTGTCCCTATGTCGCAGGGACCTTCGGGGTCTCAAAAGCGCCCACTATCCCAAATAGTTGACACAGATACCGACACGGATTCTGACTCCAGTGTCGACTACGATGATGCAAAGTTACAGCCAAAATTGGCTAAATGTATTCGATATATGATTATTGCAATAAAAGATGTTTTGCACATCACAGAGTCCCCTGTCCCTGACACGAGGGTACACATCTATAAGGGAAAGAAACCTGAGATAACCTTTCCCCCCTCACATGAGTTGAACGAATTATGTGAAAAAGCTTGGGAATCTCCAGACAAAAAGCTGCTGATTCCCAAAAGGATTCTTATGGCGTATCCTTTCCCGCCAATGGACAGGATACGGTGGGAATCCTCCCCTAGGGTGGATAAAGCATTGACACGCTTATCCAAAAAGGTAGCGCTGCCATCCCAGGATACGGCTACCATCAGGGACCATGCTGACCGCAAGCAGGAGGTTACCCTAAAGTCCATTTACACACATTCTGGTACCTTACTCAGACCGGCAATTGCGTCGGCCGGGGTTGTAGCGCGGTGGCAGCATGGACAGATACCTTATCAGCAGAGATTGAGACCCTAGATAAGGATGCTATGTTATTGACCATAGGGCATATAAAAGATGCTGTCCTATATATAAGAGATGCTCAAAGTGACATTAGTCTACTGGGTTCTAGAATAAACGCTATGTCAATTTCTGCTAGACGAGTCCTATGGACCCGGCAATGGACAGGTGATGCCGACTCAAAAAGGTATATGGAGGTTTTACCTTACAGGGGTGAGGAATTGTTTGGGGAAGGTCTCTCGGACCTAGTCTCCACAGCTACAGCTGGTAAATCAAATTTTTTGCCTTATATTCCCTCACAGCCTAAGAAAGCACCACATTATCAAATGCAGTCCTTTCGATCACAGAGAAACAAGAAAGTACGAGGTGTGTCCTTTCTTGCCAGAGGTAAGGGCAGAGGGAAGAAGCTGCACAACACAGCTAGTTCCCAGGAACAGAAGTCCTCCCCGGCCTCTACAAAATCCACCGCATGACGCTGGGGCTCCGCTAAAGGAGTCCGCCCAGTTGGGGGCACGTCTTCGAGTTTTCAGCCACATCTGGGTTCATTCGCAGGTGGATCCCTAGGCAATAGAAATTGTTTCTCAGGGTTACAAGCTGAAATTCGAAGAGGTGCCTCCTCGCCGGTTTTTCAAATCGGCCCTACCATCTTCTCCCCAGGAAAGGGAGATAGTGTTAAATGCAATTCACAAATTGTATCTTCAACAGGTGGTGGTCAAGGTTCCCCTGCTTCAACAAGGAAATGGAAATTATTCGACCCTGTTTGTAGTCCCAAAACCGGACGGTTTGGTCAGACCCATATTAAATTTAAAATCCCTGAACCTATACTTGAAAAGGTTCAAGTTCAAGATGGAATCGCTAAGAGCGGTCATCGCCAGCCTAGAAGGGGGGGATTTTATGATATCTCTGGACATAAAGGATGCATACCTTCATGTACTCATTTATCCACCTCATCAGGCGTACCTAAGATTTGCGGTACAGTATTGTCATTACCAATTTCAGACGTTGCCGTTTGGTCTCTCCAGAATTTTCTCCGAGAATTTTCACCAAGGTAATGACGGAAATTATGGTGCTCCTGCGAAAGCAAGGTGTCACAATTATCCCGTACTTGAACGATCTCCTCATAAAAGCGAGATCAAGAGAGCAGTTGCTGAACAGCGTATAACTTTCACTGAAGGTGTTACAGCAACACGGCTGGATTCTCAATATCCCGAAGTCGCAGTTGGTTCCTACGACTCGTCTGACTTTGCTTGGGCATTATTCTGGATACGGACCAGAAAAGGGTTTATCTTCCGATAGAAAAGGCCCAGGAACTCATGACTCTGGTCAGGAACCTATTGAAACCAAAACAGGTGTCAGTGCATCACTGCACTCGAGTCCTGGGAATGATGGTGGCATCATACGAGGCCATTCCCTTCGGCAGGTTCCATGCGAGGATCTTGCAATGGGACCTACTGGACAAGTGGTCCGGGTCACATCTACAGATTCATCAGTTGATCACCCTGTCCCCCAGGGCCAGGGTATCTCTCCTGTGGTGGCTGCAGAGTGCTCACCTTCTAGAGGGCCGCAGGTTCGGCATTCAGGACTGGATCCTGGTGACCACGAACGCGAGCCTCCGAGGTTGGGGAGCAGCCACACAGGGAAGAAATTTCCAAGGTCTTTGGTCAAGTCAGGAGACTTGTCTTCACATCAACATCCTGGAGCTAATGGCCATATACAACGCCCTATGTCAAGCGGAGACCTTACTTCGCGACCAACCAGTTCTGATCCAGTCAGACAACGTCACCGCACTAGTTCATGTAAACCGCCAAGGCGGCACAAGGAGCAGAGTGGCGATGGCGGAAGCCACCAGAATTCTTCGCTGGGCGGAGAATCATGTAAGCTGTCAAAGTCAGAAAAATATCACGATGCACACTGCCATATTTGCACCTCATATGTGTCCCTGCTGCGCATGCGTGCGCTCTCCCGTGCGTGCGCATACTCGCTGTTGCGGGCACCCGCAGGCGCACGGTATGCGCATTTACGGTAGAGATTGTGTGCGTCTAGCGGGCGACTCTTTCGTTACATATTTTCACCATATAATGCATTTTGTAGATTATGGTCCCTTTGATAGAGTCTGAAAGTTTAGTTAATGTAGTATGTTCCTGGACAGAGAGATCCCTCATTGTTTGATACGAAGGGTCAGACAGGAGTAATACAGTGGTGTTTAGTATCCATCGGAAGAGTATTTAATTAGCAATATTCCGGTGTTGGTTTGAAGCGGATCAATCGCTCGTGCGAATAGTTATGGACATAAGAAGTTTATGAACATTTACTGTATTTGCACTTACTTATCCATGCGGCGGGAAACCCAGTTTCCCTCCCACCTGAGCTGTTGGAAATAGTCACAGCCCACCTGTATGAATCAACCTATGACCTTTTGTTATAATGCGAAGACGAATTCCTGTGTCCAATGAACAATGAGATTGTAGGGACCATTGAATTGTATTGTGTGTGGGGCATAAATAGACAGGCCGATCACATCCAGCACTCACTCTTCATCGGTTATCATTGCTGAAAATCGGGAGCTGGATGTCCAGAGGCGCATGCGATCGTTTCCTTTGTGCGTAAGTTTTCTCCGTAATCATATTGTCTTTTCTTGTTATTATGGGCCATATCTTTCTCTCTCTCTCTTCTCTTTCTCTCATTTTCTCTTAAACGTACTTGTATTGTATTTACTGTGTAGTTACCTGGTTAGTTAGTCTATGTTATATTGTAGTGTATGACTTGTATTGTATTAATTCTTTTGCAAGTATAACATTCATAATATATATATTAGGCGTTGGACCCTAAGCACGGTATTTGTGTATTTCTTATAGTGTTAAGTATTCTCAGAGCGTCGGTGACGCTCGAACAGCTTTTGAGTTAATAAGGTTATACAGTGTTGCATTTACACCCTATCTCTACACTAAGGTTTTACAGCAAATTACATTGTTTGTGGTTTAGACATAAAGGTTTAACATTGTGAGCGTCGGCGCCGCTCGTGATCTCCTCGTGGTCTCGAGCGTCCGCTACGCTGATAGCGTAGCATTACGGTAGTCGCTCACCTATAAGTGTGCCCGATACCAACAGCGTATTCTCGTGAGCGTCTGTATCGCTTGAGCAGCCCGCTCCCGATACAGCGTCCGTTACGCTATAGCGAACCATTACGTTAGTCAGCAGCCAATAGCGTGCCTGCCTGTGATCTCTTGGCCGTGAGCGAACGTGACGCTTGAGCGTCTCGACCACGGCTAAGCGATTGTTACGCAACGAGCGTACCCTTACGGTACTCCATACGCAAATAGCGTACAGTGTTCTTAGACCTCACAAAGGGTTTTAAATAAGATAAATATTTAGCTTTATCAATTGGCGGCTCGTCCTGTCCTTCACATATCTCTGCTAGGTAATTTCAGCAGACATTATCCATCAGCAAAGGGCGGGAGATCATATTCTTCGCAGTGCTGACGGGATAAGCGTCTGTTTCGCTTAGTAAAGGGTGCTGAAGGAATCCGGGAACCGGAGGTAAGAACAACACACTAGTGTCTTTTAAAACTGTTTATTTCTATCTTGCGTACGCACACACGCATATCTGCATTTCTTTTTCATTCGTGTATTTTCATATATCACTCTCCTGTTTGCCATTTTATAATTGATAAAACGTGCTAAGAGAGATTTGTCGCTATTTCATAGTTAAAGTGTAAAAGTAATGCGTTAAGGGATAAAGTGTAAAGCACACACGCAGCTCTACCTAAAGGTAAAAGGAGAGATTGGTGTGTTGCACGGTAGACGACTGAGGATCATCTACATTGATAAAACGTGTTAGTTGTGTTACGGTGGACATTGGTTTTGTATACACGTGTCTCTAACAAAAGGCTGAGACTCGCGTACGCAAAGGCCGACGCACGCAGCGTAAATTATGCAACGGAGCGTCTGGGTACGCCCACGTAACTCAAATCACACGATAGTGTTGATTTTTAAATAGCACAATAAGCGATAAATAGCGCAATAAGCGATAAATATCGCAACAGGCGATAAATAGCGCAACAAGCGATAAATAGCGCAACAGGCGATAAATAGCGCAAATCTATTTTAAATCCGAAATTTAAATTAACAGATCCTTCTCCAAATTTACAACACATCTGGTCTAAAGAAAAATTTCTGCGCAGAAATAGAAATAGAAACAAAAGTGTGTATGTGGTGAGTGAGTGTTTGTTTTTACAATTTTGGGGATTGAACCACAGAAATCATCGAGTTCTCGTGAAGTACATACGTGTAAGTGACATACGTGGTGGCTAGGGAGGCATCTCTGGTTAAACATAAAATTTGAGCATTAGAGTGTAGCAGACCAGGAGGTCATACTGTAACAGACCAGGAGGTCAGACCAGGAGGTCGCATAACAGACCAGGAGGTCCAAGTACAGCAGACAAGGAAGTCCGCTATAGAGACAAGGCACAACACCAAGAAGGGTTGGTGCGACACCCATATAGGCCATAAAAAGCTCAGGCTGAAGGAATTCGCAGCTGCTGAATGTCGATTCCACTGGTCGCTCCGTACATAAGATTAGTTGCTTATGTGCTGAACGATTGTACCGCACGTAATTGTGTGCATTAAGTTAGTCTGACCAGTACCATTTGTGTACAAACCCGGTCATAAAACTATTTGTACATTCTGACGTTATTTGTGTAATTTTTTATTTTCTGAAGGGAAGTTCGCTGGTCACTCAGGAATTGTCCAACAACCAATAGTTACTGGAAAGAGTAAGTGTTCTTCGGATATCTCTCGCATGTTCCAGTAAATAGAGGTTCATAGGGGCCCTGGGTCGAGTACGCCAGCGCTATATCAGTGTGTGGGCGTATTGGTCGGCGTGGGCGAGTGAGTGAGGTGCTCGGTAAACTTCACCGTCAACCTATCTTTTAATATTTTGGTTTTTTGTAAGGGTTCGCTGAAGACCCTGAGATAAAGGTCAGAGGTAGAGCAAGCAACACCTGCAAATTATGGGGGCCAGTTGTTCAGGAAGGGGGCGATCAACCTCGGTTCGGGTTGATTCAGTAAACCGACCAGTCGGGTCGGCAAGGTATGTAATGTGTGAAAAATATGGTTTACATACAGAAATTTTATGTGATGAATGGGAGAGAATGACAGTACATGACGGGGAGAAATTCCCAAGAGTAGGTAGCTTCAGCCCAGAAGTGTTAATGAATTTAAGGAGGAGGATATGTCTCATTAAATCAACAAAGAGACAAATCCAACATTATGATTATTTGCAGCTATGGCAACAGGAGGGTGAAATACAGAGAGGATTGGCTCTGGCGGCGGGATCTGGCCCTATCAGGAAACTGATAGCCACGGCCCCGCCGCCACCATACATATCAGGAGAGAAATTGGTTGCGGAGAATGACGCATCAGGGGGTAACAAACAGGCACTTAGCAACTGTATAAATGTTAAGGATAATGTTAATAAGTTAACCAATGCAAGCATTAACCCGTGCAAGTTGTACCCTGTTTTGAACTTTCCCCAGGAGTGTGATCAAGAGGACGAATCGGCAACAATATCGGCGCTCTCTCTAGCAGCCACTATATCAGAAACGACAGTAGGCACGGCCCAACCCATAAGATTAGTAACAAAGCCCCCTAGCGGAGGGACAGGTGAGGTCGTATCAACGGGTAAGTACGGCACCTTACACTATGCTGAAACCATTTCACCACAGGCTGTAGAATCTACACAGAATGATGTTAGTAGACTTGATCCTGTTAGGGTAATAGCTGTTCCAAATGGGAAAACTGACACATCAGGAGTCACTCCTATCAGGAACATTGCCATGTATATCCCATTTTCCAGAATGGAATTAAGGACCATAGTGTCTGAATTCCCTGACCCCAGAAAAGACTTAGTTGCTAGCCAAAAATACATCAGAGACCTAGGAAACACTTTAGAGCCCAATAACAAAGACTGGCAGATATTGCTGAGGGCATGTTTACCCTCCAATGTCGACTCAGCTCAATTTTTAGCTGACTGTGGATTGGATCTGGATGTACCTCTTACAGATGTGTACAACAAAGATAACGTAAAAAGAATAAATTTACAGTTAAAGGAGTATTTCCCAGCTGTAGCCAAATGGAATAGAATTTTTTCCATTAAACAAAAAGAGACAGAAACAGCTGCTGATTATTTTCACCGGGCATTATTAGAAATGGCAAAGTACACTGGCATAGAGGACATTAGGACCAATGCAAACCATCAAGAAGTAGCAGTATCTGTGCTAATGGATGGTTTAAAAGAAGCATTAAAGACAAGGGTACAGACCACGCAACCATGTTGGCGAGGTCTGTCAGTGGCTACTTTGAGAGAGGCTGCTATTGATCACGACCGGAATATCACCAGACACAGGGAGTCGCAAGGTGATAAGTTAATGTCAGTAAGTATACAGGCCCTGACCACAAAACAGCCTGTGTTTATATCACCAAACCCTGTGGGTAAGTCAAATGTGGTAACATGTTATTTTTGTCATAAACAGGGACACATAGCACGAGACTGTAGAGCGAAAAATTCGCAAAGATCTTACCAACCCCCTAGACAACGACACGACACACGACATTGGGAGCAAGGTCCGCAGAGACGGAGTTATGAGCCACATGCAGGAGAAACAAAAAGATACCCCCCGAACAGAGACTGGCAAACTCCTGGCAGTTCCCATTTAACCCCTTCACAAGTAGTTGCTGCCAGCGGGATTCAGGGAGGTCACCATACCCAATAGGGGTGTAGCCATACCTGTAATCTGCAGCCAGTAAAATTGATTGCAAGCCTTGGGAGTGAACCTGAAATTGCAATCAATGTAGCTGGTAAATCATTAAACTTTCTTGTAGACACAGGGGCGGCCAAATCAGTGATAAATTCGACAGTGGGCATGAGAACCACTGGTAAGACAATTCCAGCCATAGGGGTAACGGGAGTAGTCCAGCACTACCCTGTTAGCAAACCAGCCGAGATTACAGTAGGGCCTTTACATACCAAGCATTCCTTTTTGCTGGCTGCATCGGCACCGACTAATCTCCTGGGAAGAGACTTATTGTGTAAAATGGGGTGCGTCATTTATTGTACTCCTGAAGGTGTATTCTTGGACATACCTGAGAATCACGCTCAGGAAGTGCGAGACATGTTAGACTCCCCATCAAAATTAATGTCACATACCATTATGACAAATAGGACTCCATCCAAAGTAGAAGAAATGACATCCCAGATACCAGAGTCACTTTGGACTAAAGATGGACAGGACACTGGATTAATGGCAAACGTAGCTCCAGTAGTTGTACAAGTAAAAGATGGTAGGATAGCTCCAAAAATCCCACAGTACCCTCTGAAGCCAGAGGTGGAGTTAGGAGTGTATCCCGTAATAGAGCGCTTGCTACAACAGGGTATTCTGGTAAGAACGTCCAGCACTGCCAATAGTCCCATCTTCCCTGTGAAAAAGAGTGGGGGGAGGGGTTACCGGCTAGTGCAGGATCTAAGGGGGATCAACAAAATAGTTGAGAGTCAGTTCCCCGTAGTGCCAAATCCAGCTGTCATCCTTATGCAAATCCCTCCCACTGCGAAATTTTTCACTGTTATTGACCTCTGCTCCGCTTTCTTTTCGGTACCTCTGCACCCTGACAGCCAATATTTGTTTGCATTCACATACAGAGGAGTCCAATACACATGGACTCGATTACCACAAGGTTTCATAGACAGTCCAAGTATATTTTCCCAGGCTTTGCATGATTGTTTACAGTCTTTCCAACCAGAGAGTGGATCAGTATTAATACAGTACGTGGATGATCTACTACTGTGTTCTGATTCATTGGAAGCATCCCTGAAGGATACGAAACAGCTCCTGTTTCATCTTTCAGACACAGGACACAAGGTTTCCAAAGACAAGTTGCAATTATGCCAAACTAAGGTAAAATATTTGGGACACTGTCTAACACAAGGACTGAGACACCTGACCACTGATAGAATTCAAGCAATTAGAGACATGACTCTGCCAAAAACCCAGCAACAGATCAGAACATTTTTAGGAATGTGTGGGTATTGCCGTAACTGGATCCCAGGGTTTTCCATTCTAGCGTTACCTCTGCAGGAGATGGTCTCCTCAAACAAACCTGATCGGATTTCGCATACAGACGAGTCTGAGATGGCATTTGAGAGACTTAAACAGTGCCTAACGCAGGCACCAGCATTAGGTATGCCAGACTATGGGAAACCCTTTGAGCTGTACGGAACAGAAAGTGCTGGTTGCGCGGCAGGCGTCTTAACCCAAAAGCACGGTGATGCCAGCAGGCCAGTAGCATACTACAGCGCTCAGCTAGACACGGTAGCGCGATCCCTCCCCACATGCTTGCGAAGCGTCGCTGCGATAGCATTGCTAGTAACGAAAAGCGAAGATGTAGTGCTAGGTCACAACCTCACAATTCATACACCACATGCAGTGTCAGCCTTGCTAAATTCTGCCCAAACCAGGCACGTCTCATCAGCGCGGTTTACAAGATGGGAATTGGCACTAATGGCCCCCGTAAACATCACCATAAGGAGATGCAGTGCATTAAATCCTGCAACATATCTCCCAGGTGTGCCTGGACAGGCACAAAGGGTGGAGGATGAGAGTGGTGGGGAAGGAGAATTTAACACACAGGAGGACACACATGATTGTATGGAATATTTGACCCAAAATTTTACCGCAAGGCCTGACATCAGTGACAACCCGCTGGAAAATGTAGATCTAACTTTCTACACGGACGGTAGTTGTCACAGACAGTCAGACTCGGGAGACTTGTGTACTGGATACGCAGTCGTAGATGACCAAGGCACCATAGAAGCGGAACCGCTAGGCCCACCTCACTCAGCCCAGGTTGCTGAACTGGTCGCCCTAACCAGAGCATGTGAATTGGCTAAGGGCAAATCAGCCAATATCTACACCGACTCTAGATACGCATTCGGGGTAGTCCATGATTTCGGAGCCCTATGGCGCCTCAGAAATTTCATGACGGCAGCTGGTACACCGGTAGCGCATGCAGCTCACATCAAAAGGCTTCTAACAGCGATACAGGAACCCGACAGAGTGGCTGTTATCAAGTGTAAAGCACACACATATAGCCAGGACCCAGTATCACTTGGTAACAGCCGAGCAGACGAAGCAGCTAAGTTAGCAGCTGGTACCCCCAGACAGACAGACACCACACAACTGATGGTATTTAATACCATCAACACACAGAAGTTGTGTGAAATGCAAAATTTGTGTTCCACACAGGAAAAGGCAGTCTGGAAGGCGAAGGGATATGGCCAGGAGTCCTCAGGACTCTGGACGGATGGACAAGGTAAACCGGTGGCCCCCAGAGCATATCTTCCATGTTTAGCTGAGGCAGCTCACGGGCTGACTCATCTGGGCAAGGAAGGAATGTGCAAGTTGGTAAGAGCATATTGGTGCGCCCCAGGATTTTCATCTCATGCAAGTAAGAGAGCAATGTCATGCCTTACCTGTTTGAGAAAGAATATCGGAAAGGCAATACCAACAGAACCATCTCATATCCCACCTGCAGGCGGTCCTTTCCAGGCAATACAGATTGACTTCATTCAATTACCCCCTTGTCGAAATTTGAAATATGTACTTGTTTGTATAGATGTGTTCTCAAATTGGGTTGAAGCATTCCCGGCGGCCACAAATACCGCTATGTTTACTGCTAAGAAAATTGTGCAGGAATTTGTATGTAGATATGGTATCCCTAGAATTATCGAAAGTGATAGGGGTACCCATTTTACAGGTGATGTCTTTCAAGGAATGTGTAAGTTGATGGGAATTGATAGCAAGCTGCACACTCCATACCGTCCACAGGCGAGTGCGAAGGTGGAAAGAGTGAATAGCACTATTAAAAATAATTTGAGCAAAGTTATGGCAGAAACAGGATTGACATGGCCAGAAGCTTTACCCATTGTACTGTACAGCATCAGAACCACTCCCAGGTCCCCTCTTAATCTGTCCCCTTTTGAAATCTTGTTTGGTCGACAACCGCATGTTATGATTAACCCTCAGGATGATTTGAAGTGTAACAATGAAGTGACTGTAAAGTACCTGGTTAATATGAGTAAACAGCTAAGGAATCAAAATAATAATTTGAAGTTGGTGATTCCTGATTTACCAGATAGTAATTGTCATGACATTGAACCTGGGGAGTATGTAATGATACGAAATTTTCTACGCTCAGGTTGCCTTATTGACAGATGGGAAGGACCATACCAAGTCTTATTGACTAGCACTACAGCATTGAAAGTTGCCGAGAGAGAGACTTGGGTTCATTCGTCCCATTGTAAGAAGGTTGCTGATCCAGAGAGGTCCCGTGATAAGGAACAGACGGTAGAGGACGTTGTATCACTGGAGTGTCTGTTCCAGGAGGACTGAGGCGGCACCTGAGCATTGAAAATCACAAGATCAAAAGCAGTTGTCGATTCCCTGTTCCCTTTTATTGTTTTTCTCCAACTTCCCATCCCCTCTCCCTCAAATTATTTTCCCCCCCTTCTCATTCTTCTTCGTTTCCTCCTATAAGATGGACTTGCCCCAAGAGACTGTGATCCGGATTTTCCTGTTGACCATGATGTTGACCAGAGCAGTCTGTTCCGGCGAGAGTACCATGGAGGTCGAGAGAGGTTCTGGAATGGGTTCTGATGACAGAGATGGAGGCGTAGTTTTCCGAGAACAACATAATCAACAAGCAAAGGCGAGTATCAGAAAACGATCCGATAGCATTGACAATAGAAGGAATTGTGAAGGATTGTTAGCTGAAGAAAACTGTATCTGTAGGCTCTGTGACAACGTAGTCGAGGATGGGTGCATTAAGAAATGCCAATCCAGTTTTAATATCCACATGGACCGGCATCCCTTGAGTGACTATCACTCCTTAGTGGGTAGCGTGTTAAATCAAACAGATTGTTGGGTATGCTCTCAAGTACCTCAAGGTCATAGCAAATCAGGACTAGTACCATTTCCTTTAACGATAGGGGAGGTACTTGAGCTAAGTGGTGGGAGACCGGTGGACAGGAGGTTTAATATCTCCAGTCCTCCTAGTTTGAAGCTCCACCAATATCATGTGGATAGATCCCTCATATGTTTTAACATTTCCAATCCCCGAAAGCCGGGAAATTGGGAAGTGTCATGGAGTAACCAAACCATGACCTTTTCATATAGAGCAGATAGAATGCCGACAGATACAGAGCTTATACGCCACATAGCCAGTAGAGGAAAATCTTTCCGGTATAGGTATACCCTAGGAAGTAGGATTACGAGAGTTGGAGAGGTATCACCAGGATACTGTGCACATATCGTACAAGCTGATACGTGTACTAGACAGATGGGAGAATTAGGGTTAGGAGATTTCACATGGAAAATGTGTAATATGGTTATGTCCTACTCCGTCCCATATGTTCTCCCCGATGATGCATATTTCATATGCGGGAGGAAGGCGTATAAGTGGCTTGCCCCAAACTCTGAAGGATTGTGTTATATTGGAAAAGTATTGCCTGAGGTAATGACTGTATCACATGCCAAAATGAAAGACATACACCGTGTTGCCCAAACTCCTTATACTCACACCCATTACGAGCACGTAGTTAAACGGCACCTGATAGAAAGAACAGAGCACCCGGCCTCTGACATGATCCATGAATCCACCGGGATTCAGTTTCTACTTGCGTTAGACCTCACTCGCACCGCCAGAGGAGTGTTGAATTATAAATACATATCTGCGCTCGCAAATTTGTTAGACAATATCACAGAAATGTATGATGACACGTTTAGGTATACTGGAAGAGAACTTCAAGCTTATAAAACAGAACTAGTTCAGCATAGAATGATTCTCAATTATCTCACAGCAGTAACAGGTGGATATTGTGTCACACTGGCAACGCAGTACGGCGTGAAATGCTGCACATATATAACGAATAGTACCGAGGACCCGGTCGAGGTCATAGACCAAAAGATGGACGATATTCTCCAATTGAAGTGGGAATTTCGCAGGAGACACAATCTCACCCTTGCTGCTGTGAGTAATGAGCTGACTAGTTGGGTGTCATGGTTGAACCCGCGAAATTGGTTCTCCGGTTTAGGAGAATGGGCTCAAGGAGTTATAATGGATGTAGGG
Organism: Pseudophryne corroboree; assembly: GCF_028390025.1. NCBI lineage: Eukaryota > Metazoa > Chordata > Amphibia > Anura > Myobatrachidae > Pseudophryne > Pseudophryne corroboree. The sequence continues at coordinate 206,900 of NW_026970067.1, forward strand.
AAGTTTCTCCTATGTATCTTAGGTGTTATCATAACGATTGGCTTGATATTTAGATGCGGTCAGGCTTTAACGAAGTGCAAACGAAGTACCAGGGTGATGAGTTTAAGGAGTGAGGAAATTGTAATGCGATTTCTACGGTCCGTTTCTTTCACCTGTTTTTCCGTTTTCCTCTGAGGTAAAAAGACCCACTTGGACGAGGAATTTGATGAGCCGATATACAGACAACAGATGGATTAAAGAAGAAGTTTTGACAACCTTATACACAGATTTTTGATGAACTATGCCATAGATCCCCAGTTTCCCTAGAAATTTTAAAATTACTCTAGCCCAACACTTTTGTAAATCTATGGACATTGACAAAGCTTTTTGCTCGCACCTTATGGGCAAAAGCACAAAGAAGACTGCATTCAACAGACACCAAACAAGACCTCAATCGACGAATGTTCATTAACCTGACATAGAATACCACTGCATTTACCGTAACTATGTATTTTCTTCATCTCTACAACCTTCAGGTAATTACACACATAGTATAGGGAATACAGGCACAGATATCAGCAATCACATATTCCCCCATTCATGTATCATCAACTAAAATGTGCTCCCCATTTTTGTTACAACCAAAATCCGAAAAAAGCTCGGTAAAGTTTGACAGCCCATCCACAGACCCGTACCACGGGATAAGAAGGAATTCAAATGTATACTTCGCAATACCTCAAAGCTTGATTTAAAACACGTACGGCACGATGATACATGACCCCCCAAACATGGATTCATACACACATGCTTCTGCTATCTCACTAGGTCATACCCTTTTCCTACCTTCTCCTCTCCTCCCCTACCCAACCATGTAAATGTATTAACCCCTGACATATATTTTTCTCTTTTTGAAATGTTTTAGGAAGTGGCAGTTATTGTTGACTGCCAAAGGGTGGACTGTCAAAGTCAGAAAAATATCACGATGCACACTGCCATATTTGCACCTCATATGTGTCCCTGCTGCGCATGCGTGCGCTCTACCGTGCGTGCGCATACTCGCTGTTGCGGGCACCCGCAGGCGCACGGTATGCACATTTACGGTAGAGATTGTGTGCGTCTAGCGGGCGACTCTTTCGTTACATATTTTCACCATATAATGCATTTTGTAGATTATGGTCCCTTTGATAGATTCTGAAAGTTTAGTTAATGTAGTATGTTCCTGGACAGAGAGATCCCTCATTGTTTGATACGAAGGGTCAGACAGGAGTAATACAGTGGTGTTTAGTATCCATCGGAAGAGTATTTAATTAGCAATATTCCGGTGTTGGTTTGAAGCGGATCAATCGCTCGTGCGAATAGTTATGGACATAAGAAGTTTATGAACATTTACTGTATTTGCACTTACTTATCCATGCGGCGGGAAACCCAGTTTCCCTCCCACCTGAGCTGTTGGAAATAGTCACAGCCCACCTGTATGAATCAACCTATGACCTTTTGTTATAATGCGAAGACGAATTCCTGTGTCCAATGAACAATGAGATTGTAGGGACCATTGAATTGTATTGTGTGTGGGGCATAAATAGACAGGCCGATCACATCCAGCACTCACTCTTCATCGGTTATCATTGCTGAAAATCGGGAGCTGGATGTCCAGAGGCGCATGCGATCGTTTCCTTTGTGCGTAAGTTTTCTCCGTAATCATATTGTCTTTTCTTGTTATTATGGGCCATATCTTTCTCTCTCTCTCTTCTCTTTCTCTCATTTTCTCTTAAACGTACTTGTATTGTATTTACTGTGTAGTTACCTGGTTAGTTAGTCTATGTTATATTGTAGTGTATGACTTGTATTGTATTAATTCTTTTGCAAGTATAACATTCATAATATATATATTAGGCGTTGGACCCTAAGCACGGTATTTGTGTATTTCTTATAGTGTTAAGTATTCTCAGAGCGTCGGTGACGCTCGAACAGCTTTTGAGTTAATAAGGTTATACAGTGTTGCATTTACACCCTATCTCTACACTAAGGTTTTACAGCAAATTACATTGTTTGTGGTTTAGACATAAAGGTTTAACATTGTGAGCGTCGGCGCCGCTCGTGATCTCCTCGTGGTCTCGAGCGTCCGCTACGCTGATAGCGTAGCATTACGGTAGTCGCTCACCTATAAGTGTGCCCGATACCAACAGCGTATTCTCGTGAGCGTCTGTATCGCTCGAGCAGCCCGCTCCCGATACAGCGTCCGTTACGCTATAGCGAACCATTACGTTAGTCAGCAGCCAATAGCGTGCCTGCCTGTGATCTCTTGGCCGTGAGCGAACGTGAAGCTTGAGCGTCTCGACCACGGCTAAGCGATTGTTACGCAACGAGCGTACCCTTACGGTACTCCATACGCAAATAGCGTACAGTGTTCTTAGACCTCACAAAGGGTTTTAAATAAGATAAATATTTAGCTTTATCAAAGCGCACTGTCAGCAGTGTTCATTCCGGGAGTGGACAACTGGGATGCAGACTTCCTCAGCAGACACGACCTACATCCAGGAGAGTGGGGACTCCATCAGGAAGTCTTCGCACAGATTGCAAGTCGGTGGGGACTGTTCCAGATAGACATGATGGCGTCCCGCCTCAACAAAAAGCTACAGAGGTATTGCAACAGGTCAAGAGACCCTCGGGCAGTAGCTGTAGACGCCCTAGTGACACCGTGGGTGTTCCGGTCGGTCTATGTATTTCCTCCTCTACCTCTCATACCCAAGGTGTTGATAATAGTAAGAAAAAGAGGAGTAAGAACAATTCTCATTGTTCCAGATTGGCCGCGAAGGACCTGGTATCCAGATCTGCAGGAAATGCTCACAGAAGATCCGTGGCCACTTCCTCTAAGACAGGACCTGTTGCAACAGGGGCCCTGTCTGTTCCAAGACTTACCGCGGCTGCGTTTGACGGCATGGCGGTTGAACGCCGGATCCTAGCGGAAAAGGGTATTCCAGATGAGGTCATTCCTACGCTAATAAAGGCTAGGAAGGACGTGACATCTAAACATTATCACTGTATATGGCGAAAATATGTTTCTTTGTGTGAGGCCAGGAATGCTCATACGTAAGAATTCCACCTGGGCCACTTCCTTCACTTCCTACAAACTGGAGTGAATTTGGGCCTAAAATTAGGCTCTATTAAGGTTCAGATTTTGGCCTTATCCATTTTCTTTCAAAAGGAATTGGCCTCTCTTCCTGAAGTAAGTACAAACTTTTGTGAAGGGAGTACTGCATATTCAGCCTCCTTTTGTACCTCCGGTGGTCCCTTGGGACCTTAACGTGGTGTTAAGGTTATGGTTTGAACCACTTAAAATGGTGGAGTTTAAATATCTCACTTGGAAGGTGGTCATGTTATTAGCCTTGGCTTCCGCTAGGCGAGTGTCGGAATTAGCAGCTTTATCACATAAAATCCCCTATCTGGTTTTCCATATGGATAGAGCGGAATTGCAGACCCGTCCTCAATTCCTGCTAAAAGTGGACTCATCCTTTCATATGAACCAACCTATTGTGGTGCCTGTGGCTACGCGTGACTTGGAGGATTCCGAGTCCCTTGATGTGGTCAGGGCTTTGAAAATTTACGTGGCCAGAACGGCTAGAGTCAGAAAAACAGAAGCACTGTTTGTCCTGTATGCAGCCAACAAGATTGGCACCCCTGCTTCAAATCAGACTATTGCTCTCTGGATCTGTAACACGATTCAGCAGGCGCATTCTATGGCGGGATTGCCGTTGCCTAATTCAGTCAAGGCCCATTCCACTAGGAAGGTGGGCTCTTCTTGGGCAGCTGCCCGGGGGTCTCGGCACTACAGCTGTGCCGAGCTGCTACTTGGTCGGGTTCAAACACCTTTGCAAAGTTCTATAAGTTTGATACCCTGGCTGAGGAGGACCTCCTGTTTGCTCAATCGGTGCTGCAGAGTCATCCGCAGGAGCCCGTTTGGGAGCTTTGGTATAATCCCCATGGTCCTTACGGAGTCCCCAGCATCTTTTAGGACGTAAGAGAAAATAAGATTTTAAACCTACCGGTAAATCTTTTTCTCGTAGTCCGTAGAGGATGCTGGGTGCCCGTCCCAAGTGCGGACTACTTCTGCAAGACTTGTATATAGTTATTGCTTACATAAGGGTTATATGTTAGTTTTCATCGGTCTTGGACTGATGCTATGTTGTTTTCATACTGTTAACTGGGTAGTATATCACAAGTTATACGGTGTGATTGGTGTGGCTGGTATGAATCTTGACCTTGGATTAACAAAAATCCTTTCCTCGTACTGTCCGTCTCCTCTGGGCACAGTTTCTCTAACTGAGGTATGGAGGAGGGGCATAGAGGGAGGAGCCAGTGCACACCCAGATCTAAAGTCTTTCTTAAAGTGCCCATGTCTGCTGCGGAGCCCGTCTATCCCCCATGGTCCTTACGGAGTCCCCATCATCCTCTACGGACTACGAGAAAAAAAATTTACCGGTAGGTTTAAAATGTTATTTTTTTCTCTGCAACCCACTGCTAAATTGTGCTTCCTAGCTGTTTTTTATAAAATCACTTAATTAAATCTAACTCTGATTACGTCAGAGAAGGCCAGGTACCCTACACCATAAGAGGGGGTTTGACATTTTGACTTGTCTACTTAAAGATCACCAAAATCTGATCACAAGGTCAATTACATCCCTGGGTGGGATTGAACCACCAACCTTTTGGTTAATAGCCCATGTAAGTGAAAGAGATCCTGAAGCACTCACTCATCATGGGAAAGTACCAATGTGTTTCTTACAAAAATTCTCCAGATTATTGACTTTTTAAAGTTTTTCTAGGAAACGTTCTAGATAAATGCTTATTAGCCTTTGTCAGTATCTACTTTTGCAAGGTGTCTATGTGGCGCAATCGGTTAGCATGTTTGGCTATTAACCAAAAGGTTGGTGGTTCAATCCCACCCAGGGATGTAAATAACCTTGTAATCAGATTTTGGTGATCTTTAAATAGACAAGTCAAAATTTCAAACCCCCTCTTATGGTGTAGGGTACCTGGCCTTCTCTGATGTAATCAGAGTTAGATTTGATTAAGTGATTTTATAAAAAAACAGCTAGGAAGCACAATTTAGCAGTGGGTTGCAGAGAAAAAAAATTATGCTGGCAGAAAAGTCCAATTTAGTGACGAAACAGCTCTTCATTTTCTGATTTTATGTTTATGCTAACAAATTTGCTCTCTGAAAAGTGTCCACAAAGCCAAGTCTCTGATTAACACCTTTGTAGGGATGGTTTTTCACCTATTACTGAATTAAACTTGCTTCATTGGAAAGGCAGCAAGATGCATCCTCATTTCAATGTCTACTGAAATAATACAGGTTGACACCAGGAAACATAAACGTCACTGCATCCTTGCTGCTTCCTCATGGGGAAGTCTGTTTAATGTGAAAACAAGGTGATATCTAATCAGCACACAGGTAAGTAATTAAGAAAATCTTTCTTTATGGGTGAAGATGTTTCTCACAAAATTGTTGCACCAAAGCATCATTGAAATTCAAGCTGGAAAGATGATTTTAATATATCACTTGTACATTTTGTACTGCTCTTCTGGTGACAATGTAGTTTGTTTTTGTCAATTACCATTTTAATAATAGGGTAAAGAAAATTAAGTGGATTTTTGAAAGAAAACAATACTGTCAATATACTATTAAAACAAATTAAAATGGTAAAAGTTATTGTACTTTAAGTAAAAATAAAAGAGCCAAAATATCAATCCCAGTTTTGGATTACTTTAATTAACAAAAAACAATGCATATAGCAGAGGATAGTTTCAATCTGCCTACCTCTGGGTTATGGGCCCAGCATGCTTCCGTTGCAGTACTCTGCTGCTCATGTAAGTGCAAGAGATCCTGAAGCACTCACTCATCATGGGAAAGTACCAATGTGTTTCTTACAAAAACTCTCCAGATTATTGACTTTTTAAAGTTTTTCTAGGAAACGTTCTAGATGAATGCTTATTAGCCTTTGTCAGTATATACTTTTACGAGGTGTCTCTGTGGTGCAATCGGTTAGCATGTTTGGCTATTAACCAAAAGGTTGGTGGTTCAATCCCACCCATGGATGTAATTGACCTTGTGATTAGATTTTGGTAATCTTTAAGTAGACAAGTCAAAATGTCAAACTCCCTCTTATGGTGTAGGGTACCTGGCCTTCTCTGATGTAATCAGAGTTAGATTTGATTAAGTGATTTTATAAAAAACAGCTAGGAAGCACAATTTAGCAGTGGGTTGCAGAGAAAAAAAACTATGCTGGCAGAAAAGTCCAATTGAGTGATTAAACAGCTCTTCATTTTCTGATTTTATGTTTATGCTAACAAATTTGCTCTCTGAAAAGTGTCCACAAAGTAAAGTCTCTGATTAACACCTTTGTAGGAATGGTTTTTCACCTATTACTGAATTAAACTTGCTTCATTGGAAAGGCAGCAAGATGCATCCTCATTTCAATGTCTACTGAAATAATACAGGTTGACACCAGGAAACATAAACGTCACTGCATCCTTGCTGCTTCCTCATGGGGAAGTCTGTTTAATGTGAAAACAAGGTGATATCTAATCAGCACACAGGTAAGGAATTAAGAAAATCTTTCTTTATGGGTGAAGATGTTTCTCACAAAATTGTTGCACCAAAGCATCATTGAAATTCAAGCTGGAATGATGATTTTAATATATCACTTGTACATTTTATACTGCTCTTCTGGTGACAATGTAGTTTGTTTTTGTCAATTACCATTTTAATAATAGGGTAAAGAAAATTAAGTGGATTTTTGAAAGAAAACAATACTGTCAATTTACTATTAAAACAAATTAAAATGGTAAAAGTTATTGTACTTTAAGTAAAAATAAAAGAGCCAAAATATCAATCCCAGTTTTGGATTACTTTAATTAACAAAAAACAATGCATATAGCAGAAGATAGTTTCAATCTGCCTACATCTGGGTTATGGGCCCAGCATGCTTCCGTTGCAGTACTCTGCTGCTCATGTAAGTGCAAGAGATCCTGAAGCACTCACTCATCATGGGAAAGTAGCAATGTGTTTCTTACAAAAACTCTCCAGATTATTGACTTTTTAAAGTTTTTCTAGGAAACGTTCTAGATGAATGCTTATTAGCCTTTGTCAGAATGGACTTTTACAAGGTGTCTCTGTGGTGCAATCGGTTAGCATGTTTGGCTATTAACCAAAAGGTTGGTGGTTCAATCCCACCCAGGGATGTAATTGACCTTGTGATCAGATTTTGGTGATCTTTAAATAGACAAGTCAAAATTTCAAACCCCCTCTTATGGTGTAGGGTACCTGGCCTTCTCTGATGTAATCAGAGTTAGATTTGATTAAGTGATTTTATAAAAAACAGCTAGGAAGCACAATTTAGCAGTGGGTTGCAGAGAAAAAAAAATTATGCTGGCAGAAAAGTCCAATTGAGTGATTAAACAGCTCTTCATTTTCTGACTTTATTTTTATGCTAACAAATTTGCTCTCTGAAAAGTGTCCACAAAGCCAAGTCTCTGATTAACACCTTTGTAGGAATGTTTTTTCACCTATTACTGAATTAAACTTGCTACATTGGAAAGGCAGCAAGATGCATCCTCATTTCAATGTCTACTGAAATAATACAGGTTGACACCAGGAAACATAAACGTTACTGCATCCTTGCTGCTTTCTCATGTGGAAGTCTGTTTAATGTGAAAACAAGGTAATATCTAATCAGCACACAGATAAGGAATTAAGAAAATCTTTCTTTATGGGTGAAGATGTTTCTCACAAAATTGTTGTCCCAATGCATCATTGAAATTCAAGATGGAAGATGATTTTAATATATCACTTGTACATTTTGCATTGCTCTTCTGGTGACAATGTAGTTTGTTTTTGTCAATTACCATTTCAGTAATAGGGTAAAGAAAATTAAGTGGATTTTTTAAAGAAAACAATGCTGTCAATATACTATTAAAACAAATTAAAATGATAAAAGTTATTGTACTTTAAGTAAAAATAAAAGAGCCAAAATATCAATCCCAGTTTTTGATTACTTTAATTATAAAAAAAAATGCACATAGCAGAGGATAGTTTCGATTAATCGACCTCTGGGTTATGCGCCCAGCATCCTTCCATTGCACTACTCTGCTGCTCATGGAAGTCCGAGAGATCCTGAAGACTAAATTGATTAAAGGCCTAAAAGTACTGGACTATAAGGAAAGACTTACTAGGCTGAATATGTATACACTAGAAAAGAGGTGCCTAAGAGGAGATATTATTAATATCTTCAAATATGTAAAGATACATAACAAAGAGTTATCAGAGGAATTATTTATTAAAAGAACACGTGGTCACTCGCTGCGACTGGAGGAAAGTTCAGAACGCAATGGAGGAAAGGTTTCTTCACTGTTAGGGCAATCAGGATGTGGAATTCCCTGCCAGGGAAGGTGGTAATGGCGGACTCTGTAATTGGATTTAAAAAAGGAATGGATACATTTCTGAATGAAAAAGCTATCCAAGGTTATAATACTTAAAATATCAACATGGTTAATCCGGGGGTAACATGAGTTATAGTAGCTAACTAGTCATAAAACATTATTCAGCAAGTATGTAGAATCATCACAACTTAAAACAGGTTGAACACGATGGGCAATTTGCCTCTATTCAACCTCAAAAACTATGTTACTATATGTTACTATATTACTGTAGTATACAGAACACCACAATGCAATGAGCAGTGATAGTGAGCACTGATGAGGATACTAGAACTGACACTGAGCAGCAAGATGCAGCACTGGACTATTAGTAATGTACTGTAGTATGCTGAGCACCACAATGCAGCACAAGACAATGAGCAGTGATACTGAGCACTGATGAGGATACTACTGAGAACTGACACTGAGCAGGAGAGACACACTACTAGTATTACTGAGCAGCAATAAGTAACCACTGATACTGAGCACTGATATTGAGATTTCCACTGAGAGAACATAGCCACGTCCTCTCCGCTCTCTCTTCAATGCACGAGTAAAAATGGCGGCAACGCGCAGCTCTATATATAATATCCGAATCTCGCGAGAATCCGACAGCGGGATGATGACATTTTCCCTTGTTCAGGTTTTCCGAGTCAGGCGGGAACAACCGAGCCTGCCTCAGACCAGTGTAAACCACGTGGAGTTCGTGGGGAATTCGGTTCTCGGAGAACCGAACCCGCTCCTCTCTACCTTATACCCATCAATTTTTTTTATTTTCAATCTAAGCCCCTGCAGTTTTCTGTAAGCATCTGCTTCGCTATGATGATCAACAAGTCACAAGGGCAAACACTCAGGGCTTGAGGCATAGATCTTTGGACTAGCTGCTACAAGCATGGCAGAGGTGTCACTATCACTGGTGACACCCAGAGAGGTGTCGAGGGAGATTGTAATGCAGTGCGTGCAAATAAGCAGCGCAATGGTAAAAAGGAGGCATGATTTCATAGGTAGGGGCGTGGCCTGGTGGCCTGAATCTACATTTTGTTGCTCCGGGTGTCCCGGGGGTTGGGTGCTGCACCCGGGGACTAGTGTGTAAGCGGTGCTGGCTCCTGCACAGTGACAGGGCATGGCCACCCAGTATGACACCTCCCTTCTTGACCATGCTGTAATTGCAGTCGCACTGCAGTTCAGCGTGATCATAAACAATGGTGTAGCCTCCTGCTGGTGCAGACTGTATGTGCGCGCAGGAAGCCGCCACCATTTTTGTGATCACAGCGGCTGAATGTGATGTCATACAGCCGCTGTGACCACGCCCCCTGTGTCTCCTCCATTGCAGACCCCATTTTGAAGCCTTGCCCCCGCACTGCTCCATCCCTGACTTGGAAATGGAGTGTTGCTGACCCCACTCTCCCCCCCTGCCCCGATTGACAGGCAGAGGCGATCGCATGCAGGCACATGCGTATGCTCTTAGCAATTTTTGCAGTTGGATCGCTTATTGTGATTGCAATCCAACCTGAATCAGGCCCTATTACCTATCACAATGCGCTGCGGGCAGTACAAAATTGGGTTAATATAGGAGAAAAACCCCCAGACCTGTGCTCCTTAACTGTACCTGGTGGCTAGTGGAGCGGCTGCCCAGTAATCAGTGTCCACCCCAGTGCGCACACGGCCCACCCCCTACGGCCACGCTCCCCTTAATCAGCGGCCTCGTGATCCGGAAGGGCGGTGTGTGTGTGTGACTGACCTTAGGAAGAAACCGGAGCCTCCGCTGCAGTGACCCAGCAACCAGGGCACGGGAGTATACAGCGCCGCTGGGAGTGATGAAGCTGCAGTAAAGATGTCTTTTAGACCTAGCCTGCTGCAGCCCTTGTAGATTCTCATAAAACAAGTTCTTCTTTTCTTGTCAAAATTAATAGCTAAGAATAGGCTGCCTGAGGCAGGCCCCTGTTAAGTGGCCTGCTACTGAAGGCACCAACTACAAACTGAGCTCCCTGTTCATGGAAGCGGGGTTATAGAGGAGGATGCGCTGAGCATCTTGGGAACAGTCAAAAGCTTTGAGCCGGTTGGTGCCTCAGATCAAGATCCTACTCTACACCCCAATGTGAATCCTTGTGGAGTCCAGTGTACCCCACAGAAGAAATTAATGTGTCACACCCATTGGCAGCAACCTTAGAATAGCTGCTGACGGGCACAATTGAGAAAGGAAGGGGGGGGGGGGCATTTGAATCCAGCACATAGATGCAATTCAAATATGTAATTTGTACCTTCCTATTTTAAAATATAATGGATGAACCTCACCCTGTGAGAACAATCTTCATGATCAAGAGATCTAATATGTAAAATAAGTATGAGTTGGGATAGGGCTGGGGAGGGTGGCAGCTCGGGCAGCCCCTCCCCCGTCAAGTTAAGGAGATTCAACTGAGGAAGCACAAGGGAACTCTCGTCTGGGGACAACAACTGCAGGGAGACCACATCTTTTCAGATGAACATGGGAGGGCGGAAGGCTGCCTAATACTGAAGCACCATCAAATATCAAACCATATCCAACAACTAGTACAAGCATTCCTGGGGGAAGGTCTGCAGCAGACGGATTTGCATACGGTGATGTCATCCAAGCAGTGGGCCAAAGTTGGCTGGAACCCTCATCTGCATATAAAAAGAGAAAAGGGGCATGCAGGGCATGGCGGCCTTTTGCAGTGCTTGGATGACCCCTAGTTTGCATTAAACACCCCCACCCTCCTTTGGTGTGGGGCTCATGTTGGCCATGCCCCATCCCCTGAAGCATTCATGCTGATTTCTTGCAGCAGCTGGGCACTGTAACAGCTCCAGAGCTGCTCTGTAAGGCAAGTAAAAGGGTGTGGGCCCTGCAGCACCACCTGTAGTTCGCATTGTGCGTTGGAAGGCACAAAGTAAGCAGACGGGAGGAGAAGTCAGGATAGTACACAAGGGCATCCTTTTCTCTTAGTCCGTAAAGGATGCTGGGGTCACATTAAGAACCATGGGGTATAGACGGGATCCGCAAGAGACATGGGCACTTTAAGACTTTCAAAGGGTGTGAACTGGCTCCTCCCTCTATGCCCCTCCTCCAGACTCCAGTTATAGGAACTGTGCCCAGGGAGACGGACATTTCGAGGAAAGGATTTATTGTTAAACTAAGGTGAGCATCTTACCAGCTCACACCTTAAGCATGCCGCAGAACGTGGCATTCAACAGAACACAAGCCAACGGCATGAACAATTGCAGCAAAAAGCTGACCAGAACCGTAACACAACATGTGTATAACCACAAGTAATAACTGCAGACACAGTATGGACTGGGACGGGTGCCCAGCATCCTCTACGTACTAAGAGAAAAGGATTTACCGGTAGGTATTAAAATCCTATTTTCTCATACGACCTAGAGGATGCTGGGGTCACATTAAGAACCATGGGGTTATACCAAAGCTCTTGAACGGGTGGGAGAGTGCGTACGACTCTGCAGCACCGAATGACCCAACTTGAGGTTATCATCAGCCAAGGTATCAAACTTGTAAAACTTAGCAAAAGTGTTTACTAAATAGCTGCTCGGCAAAGTTGCAATGCTGAGACTCCCCGACCAGCTGCCCAGGATGAACCCACCTTTCTAGTAGAATGGGTCTTCACCTAATTCAGTAACGGCAATCCTGCCGTGGAATGAGCATGCTGAATCTTACCACAGATTCAGCGCATAATGGTCTGCATGGAAGCAGGACACCCAATCCTGTTGGGAGCATACAGGACAAACAGAGCCTCTGTTTTCCTAATCTGAACCGTTCTGGTGACATAAATTTTCAAAGTTCTGACCACAGCCAGAGACTTTGACTCAACGAAGGTGTCAGTGGCCAAAGGCACCATGTGGAAAGATGAACCACCTTTGGCAGAAATTGTTGACGTGTCCTCAATTCTGCTCTATCTTCATGAAAGATCAAATAAAGGCTCTTGTGATACTGCATGGTTTGTACTGTTTTCCATGTGCTCCCAGATCTTTCAAGCAAGTAGCATGGTCAAGAAAGTTCTGTTTGAAAAGAAACAAACATTTACTGTCATTGTTATGCAAATAAACTTACATTAAAGCTAACAAGAAAGCACACTCGTTCTGTCTTTAAACTGATAAAAGAAACCCCAATAATATGGGGCATGCAAAAATTGAGATAAAACTCAGTTTTGCTCCTCTCCACGGAAATCTTTAATAAAAGGCGAAATATTTGTTAGTTCTGAAGAGAAACCAGAGCATGACCAAGATTCCACCTGTCGCCTGAGTGCCATGCCAGCAGTTCTCATTCAGCTCAAAGTGAGCACCCAATTTGAATGAAAGAAAGCAGATTTCTCACCAGGCTTCCACTTGCTATAAACATGGTTTGTACTCTTTTCCATGTGCTCCCAGATCTTTCAAACAATTAGTGTGGTCAAGAAAGTTCTGTTTGAAAAGAAACAAACATTGACTGTCATTTCTATGCAAATGAGCTTACATTAAAGCACACTCGTTCTATCTTTAAACCGATAAAATAAAACCCCAATAAGATGGGGCATGCAAAAATTGAGATAAAACTCAGTTTTGCTCCTCTTCACGGAAATCTTTAGTAAAAGGCGAAAGATTTGTTCGTTCTGAAGAGAAACCACAGCATGACCAAGATTCTACCTGTCGCCTGAGTGCCATGCCAGCAGTCCTCATTCAGCTCAAAGTGAGCACCCAATTTGAAAGAAAGAAAGAAAGCAGATTTCTCACCAGGCTTCCCCTTGCTATAAACATGGTTTGTACTCTTTTCCATGTGCTCCCACATCTTTCAAGCAATTAGTATAGTCAAGAAAGTTATGTTTGAAAAGAAACAAACATTTACTGTCATTTCTATGCAAATGTGCTTACATTAAAGCACACTCGTTCTATCTTTAAACTGATAAAAGAAACCCCAATAAGACGGGGCATGCAAAAATTGAGATAAAACTCAGTTTTGCTACTCTCCACGGAAATCTTTAGTAAAAGGCGAAAGATTTGTTCGTTCTGAAGAGAAACCAGAGCATGACCAAGATTCCACCTGTCGCCTGAGTGCCATGCCAGCAGTCCTCATTCAGCTCAAAGTGAGCACCCAATTTGAAAGAAAGAAAGCAGATTTCTCACCAGGCTTCCCCTTGCTATAAGCATGGTTTGTACTCTTTTCCATGTGCTCCCAGATCTTTCAAGCAATTAGTATGGTCAAGAAAGTTCTGCTTGAAAAGAAACAGACATTTATTGTCATTGTTATGCAAATAAACTTACATTAAAGCTAACAAGAAAGCACACTCGTTCTGTCTTTAATCCGATAAAAGAAACCCCAATAATATGGGGCATGCAAAAATTGAGATAAAACTCAGTTTTGCTCCTCTCCACGGAAATCTTTAGTAAAAGGCGAAAGATTTGTTCGTTCTGAAGAGAAACCAGAGCATGACCAAGATTCCACCTGTCGCCTGAGTGCCGTGCCAGCAGTCCTCATTCAGATCAAAGTGAGCGCCCAATTTGAAAGAAAGCAGATTTCTCACCTGTCTTCTCCTTGCTATAAGCATGGTTTGTACTGTATTCCATGTGCTCCCAGATCTTTCAAGCAAGTAGCATGGTCAAGAAAGTTCTGTTTGAAAAGAAACAAACATTTACTGTCATTTCTATGCAAATGAGCTTACATTAAAGCACACTCATTCTATCTTTAAACCGATAAAAGAAACCCCAAAAAGATGGGGCATGCAAAAATTGAGATAAAACTCGGTTTTGCTCCTCTCCACGGAAATCTTTAGTAAAAGGCGAAAGATTTGTTCGTTCTGAAGAGAAACCAGAGCATGACCAAGATTTTTATCTGAAAATATGTGTTCTCCCTGCAGTTGTTGTCCCCAGATGAGAGTTCCCTTGTGCTGCCTCAGTTGAATCTCCTTTACTTGACAGGGGGATGCTCGAGCAGCGACCCTCCCCAGCTCTAGCCCAACTCCTACTTACCTGCCAGGTGAGATACTATGATCATGAAGGTGCTTCTCCCAGGGCAAGGCTCACCCATTGCACTCTGGGTGTGCTGCTTCTGCGTTTTCCCCAAATGTGGGAAACTTGACTGCATAATTTGTGTTTCCCCTGGTCGGCTCTCGTATAATTCAGATCTCTTTGTCTCAGGTCTCTCTCCAGCCTAGTTTGCTGTCTGTTTCCACTTCTCTTTTCTTGAGCCGCTCCCTTCTATGCCCTTGCGCACTATCCTGACTTCTACCGTCTGCTTACTTCGTGCCTTCCAACGCACAATGCAAACTACAGGTAGTGCTGCAGGGCCCACACCCTTTTACTTGCCTTACAGAGCGTCTCTGGAGCAGTTACAGTGCCCAGCTGCTGCAAGAAATCAGCTTGAATGCTTCAGGGGCTGGGGCATAGCCAACATGAGCCCCACACCGAAGGAGGGTGGAGGTGTGTAATGCGAACTAGGGGTCATCCAAGCGCCGCAAAAGGCCGCCATGCCCTGCACGCCCCTTGTCTCTTTTCATATGCAGACGAGGGTTGAAGCCAACTTTGACCCACTGTTTGGATGACATCACCATATGCAAATCCATCTGCTGCAGGCCTTCCCCCAGGAATGCTTGCACTAGTTGTTGCATTTGGTTTGTTGTTTGGGGGTGCTTCAGTATTAGGCAGCCTTCTGCCCTCCCATGTTCATCTGAAAATATGTGTTCTCCCTGCAGTTGTTGTCCCCAGATGAGAGTTCCCTTGTGCTGCCTCAGTTGAATCTCCTTTACTTGACAGAGATGTGCCTGAGCAGCGGCCCTCCCCAGCCCTATCCCAAATCATACTTATTTTGCATAGGCGATACCATGGTCATGAAGATTGTTCTCCCAGGGTGAGGTTCATTCATTGCATTCTGGGTATGCTGACCCCTGTGATTTCCCCAAATGTGGGAAACTCGACTGCATTATTTGTGGTAGTGGGGGACTGTGTTTGTGCTTTCCTCTGGTCAGCTCTGGTAAAAATCAGATTTCTTTATATCAGATCTTCCTCTAGCCTTGTTCTTCTTTCGAGAGTTCCCTTGTGCTGCCTCAGTTGGATCTCTTTCACTTGAGAGGGGGGTGCCCGAGCAGCGACCCTCCCCAGCTCTAGCCCAACTCCTACTTACCTGCCAGGTGAGATACTATGATCATGAAGGTGCTTCTCCCAGGGCAAGGCTCACCCATTGCACTCTGGTTGTGCTGCCCCTGCGATTTCCCCAAATGTGGGAAACTTGACTGCATAATTTGTGTTTCCCTTGGTCATCTCTCGTATAATTCAGATCTCTTTGTCTCAGGTCTCTCTCCAGCCTAGTTTGCTGTCTGTTTCCACTTCTCTTTTCTTGAGCCGCTCCCTTCTATGCCCTTGCGCACTATCCTGACTTCTCCCGTCTGCTTACTTCGTGCCTTCCAACGCACAATGCAAACTACAGGTAGTGCTGCAGGGCCCACACCCTTTTACTTGCCTTACAGAGCAGCTCTGGAGCAGTTACAGTGCCCAGCTGCTGCAAGAAATCAGCTTGAATGCTTCAGGGGCTGGGGCATAGCCAACATGAGCCCCACACCGAAGGAGGGTGGAGGTGTGTAATGCGAACTAGGGGTCATCCAAGCGCCGCAAAAGGCCGCCATGCCCTGCACGCCCCTTTTCTCTTTTCATATGCAGACGAGGGTTGAAGCCAACTTTGACCCACTGCTTGGATGGCATCACCATATGCAAATCCATCTGCTGCAGGCCTTCCCCCAGGAATGCTTGCACTGGTTGTTGCATTTGGTTAGTTGTTTGGGGGTGCTTCAGTATTAGGCAGCCTTCTGCCCTCCCATGTTCATCTGAAAATATGTGTTCTCCCTGCAGTTGTTGTCCCCAGATGAGAGTTCCCTTGTGCTGCCTCAGTTGAATCTCCTTTACTTGAAAGAGATGTGCCTGAGCAGCGGCCCTCCCCAGCCCTATCCCAAATCATACTTATTTTGCATAGGAGAGACCATGGTCTTGAAGATTGTTCTCCCAGGGTGAGGTTCATTCATTGCATTCTGGGTATGCTGACCCCTGTGATTTCCCCAAATGTGGGAAACTCAACTGCATTATTTGTGGTAGTGGGGGACTGTGTTTGTGCTTTCCTCTGGTCAGCTCTGGTAAAAGTCAGATTTCTTTGTTTCAGATCTTCCTCTAGCCTTGTTCTTCTTTCGAGAGTTCCCTTGTGCTGCCTCAGTTGGATCTCCTTCACTTGACAGGGGGGTGCCCGTGCAGCGACTCTCCCCAGCTCTAGCCCAACTTCTACTTACCTGCCAGGTGAGATACTA
This sequence comes from Pseudophryne corroboree, assembly GCF_028390025.1. Lineage (NCBI taxonomy): Eukaryota > Metazoa > Chordata > Amphibia > Anura > Myobatrachidae > Pseudophryne > Pseudophryne corroboree. The sequence goes on from NW_026970067.1 coordinate 223,645, forward strand.
TAATCATGAAGGTGCTTCTCCCAGGGCAAGGCTCACCCATTGCACTCTGGATGTGCTGCCCCTGCGATTTCCCCAAATGTGGGAAACTTGACTGCATAATTTGTGTTTCCCCTGGTCGGCTCTCGTATAATTCAGATCTCTTTGTCTCAGGTCTCTCTCCAGCCTAGTTTGCTGTCTGTTTCCACTTCTCTTTTCTTAAGCCGCTCCATTCTATGGCCTTGCGCACTATCCTTACTTCTCCCGTCTGCTTACTTTGTGCCTTCCAATGCACAATGCAAACTACAGGTAGTGCTGCAGGGCCCACACCCTTTTACTTGCCGTACAGAGCAGCTCTGGAGCAGTTACAGTGCCCAGCTACTGCAAGAAATCAGCTTGAATGCTTCAGGGGCTGGGGCATAGCCAACATGAGCCCCACACCGAAGGAGGGTGGAGGTGTTTAATGCGAACTAGGGGTCATCCAAGCGCCGCAAAAGGCCGCCATGCCCTGCACGCCCCTTTTCTCTTTTCATATGCAGACGAGGGTTGAAGCCAACTTTGACCCACTGCTTTGGATGACATCACCATATGCAAATCCATCTGCTGCAGGCCTTCCCCCAGGAATGCTTGCACTAGTTGTTGCATTTGGTTTGTTGTTTGGGGGTGCTTCAGTATTAGGCAGCCTTCTGCCCTCCCATGTTCATCTGAAAATATGTGTTCTCCCTGCAGTTGTTGTCCCCAGATGAGAGTTCCCTTATGCTGCCTCAGTTGAATCTCCTTTACTTGAAAGAGATGTGCCTGAGCAGCGGCCCTCCGCAGCCCTATCCCAAATCATACTTATTTTGCATAGGAGATACCATGGTCATGAAGATTATTCTCCCAGTGTGAGGTTCATTCATTGCATTCTGGGTATGCTGACCCCTGTGATTTCCCCAAATGTGGGAAACTCGACAGCATTATTTGTGGTAGTGGGGGACTGTGTTTGTGTTTTCCTCTGGTCAGCTCTGGTAAAAGTCAGATTTCTTTGTCTCAGATCTTCCTCTAGCCTTGTTCTTCTTTCGAGAATTCCCTTGTGCTGCCTCAGTTGGATCTCCTTCACTTGACAGGGGGGTATCCGAGCAGCGACCCTCCCCAGCTCTAGCCCAACTCCTACTTACCTGCCAGGTGAGATACTATGATCACGTAGGTGCTTCTCCCAGGGCAAGGCTCACCCATTGCACTCTGGGTGTGCTGCTCCTGCGATTTCCCCAAATGTGGGAAACTTGACTGCATAATTTGTGTTTCCCCTGGTCGGCTCTCGTATAATTCAGATCTCTTTGTCTCAGGTCTCTCTCCAGCCTAGTTTGCTGTCTGTTTCCACTTCTCTTTTCTTAAGTGCCTTCCAATGCACAATGCAAACTACAGGTAGTGCTGCAGGGCCCACACCCTTTTACTTGCCGTACAGAGCAGCTCTGGAGCTGTTACAGTGCCCAGCTGCTGCAAGAAATCAGCTTGAATGCTTCAGGGGCTGGGGCATAGCAAACATGAGCCCCACACCGAAGGAGGGTGGGGGTGTTTAATGTGAACTAAGGGTCATCCAAGCGCCGCAAAAGGCCGCCATGCCCTGCATACCCCTTTTCTCTTTTCATATGCAGATGAGGGTTCCAGCCAACTTTGGCCCACTGCTTGGATGACATCACCGTATGCAAATCCGTCTTCTGCAGAACTTCCCCCAGGAATGCTTGTACTAGTTGTTGCATTTGGTTTGTTGTTTGGGGGTGCTTCAGTATTAGGCAGCCTTCTGCCCTCCCATGTTCATCTGAAAATATGTGTTCTCCCTGCAGTTGTTGTCCCCAGATGGGAGTTCCCTTGTGCTGCCTCAGTTGAATCTCCTTTACTTGACAGAGATGTGCCTGAGCAGCGGCCCTCCCCAGCCCTATCCCAAATCATACTTATTTTGCATAGGAGATACCATTTTCATGAAGATTGTTCTCCGAGGGTGAGGTTCATTCATTGCATTTTGGGTATGCTGACCCCTGTGATTTCCCCAAATGTGGGAAACTCGACTGCATTATTTGTGGTAGTGGGGGACTGTGTTTGTGCTTTCCTCTGGTCAGCTCTGGTAAAAATCAGATTTCTTTATATCAGATCTTCCTCTAGCCTTGTTCTTCTTTCGAGAGTTCCCTTGTGCTGCCTCAGTTGGATCTCTTTCACTTGAGAGGGGGGTGCCCGAGCAGTGACCCTCCCCAGCTCTAGCCCAACTCCTACTTACCTGCCAGGTGAGATACTATGATCATGAAGGTGCTTCTCCCAGGGCAAGGCTCACCCATTGCACTCTGGTTGTGCTGCCCCTGCGATTTCCCCAAATGTGGGAAACTTGACTGCATAATTTGTGTTTCCCTTGGTCATCTCTCGTATAATTCAGATCTCTTTGTCTCAGGTCTCTCTCCAGCCTAGTTTGCTGTCTGTTTCCACTTCTCTTTTCTTGAGCCGCTCCGTTCTATGCCCTTGCGCACTATCCTGACTTCTCCCGTCTGCTTACTTCGTGCCTTCCAACGCACAATGCAAACTACAGGTAGTGCTGCAGGGCCCACACCCTTTTACTTGCCTTACAGAGCAGCTCTGGAGCAGTTACAGTGCCCAGCTGCTGCAAGAAATCAGCTTGAATGCTTCAGGGGCTGGGGCATAGCCAACATGAGCCCCACACCGAAGGAGGGTGGAGGTGTGTAATGCGAACTAGGGGTCATCCAAGCGCCGCAAAAGGCCGCCATGCCCTGCACGCCCCTTTTCTCTTTTCATATGCAGACGAGGGTTGAAGCCAACTGACCCACTGCTTGGATGGCATCACCATATGCAAATCTATCTGCTGCAGGCCTTCCCCCAGGAATGCTTGCACTAGTTGTTGCATTTGGTTTGTTGTTTGGGGGTGCTTCAGTATTAGGCAGCCTTCTGCCCTCCCATGTTCATCTGAAAATATGTGTTCTCCCTGCAGTTGTTGTCCCCAGATGAGAGTTCCCTTGTGCTGCCTCAGTTGAATCTCCTTTACTTGACAGAGATGTGCCTGAGCAGCGGCCCTCCCCAGCCCTATCCCAAATCATACTTATTTTGCATAGGAGAGACCATGGTCTTGAAGATTGTTCTCCCAGGGTGAGGTTCATTCATTGCATTCTGGGTATGCTGACCCCTGTGATTTCCCCAAATGTGGGAAACTCAACTGCATTATTTGTGGTAGTGGGGGACTGTGTTTGTGCTTTCCTCTGGTCAGCTCTGGTAAAAGTCAGATTTCTTTGTTTCAGATCTTCCTCTAGCCTTGTTCTTCTTTCGAGAGTTCCCTTGTGCTGCCTCAGTTGGATCTCCTTCACTTGACAGGGGGGTGCCCGTGCAGCGACTCTCCCCAGCTCTAGCCCAACTTCTACTTACCTGCCAGGTGAGATGCTATAATCATGAAGGTGCTTCTCCCAGGGCAAGGCTCACCCATTGCACTCTGGATGTGCTGCCCCTGCGATTTCCCCAAATGTGGGAAACTTGACTGCATAATTTGTGTTTCCCCTGATCGGCTCTGGTATAATTCAGATCTCTTTGTCTCAGGTCTCTCTCCAGCCTAGTTTGCTGTCTGTTTCCACTTCTCTTTTCTTAAGCCGCTCCATTCTATGGCCTTGCGCACTATCCTTACTTCTCCCGTCTGCTTACTTTGTGCCTTCCAATGCACAATGCAAACTACAGGTAGTGCTGCAGGGCCCACACCCTTTTACTTGCCGTACAGAGCAGCTCTGGAGCAGTTACAGTGCCCAGCTAATGCAAGAAATCAGCTTGAATGCTTCAGGGGCTGGGGCATAGCCAACATGAGCCCCACACCGAAGGAGGGTGGAGGTGTTTAATGCGAACTAGGGGTCATCCAAGCGCCGCAAAAGGCCGCCATGCCCTGCACGCCCCTTTTCTCTTTTCATATAAAGACGAGGGTTGAAGCCAACTTTGACCCACTGCTTTGGATGACATCACCATATGCAAATCCATCTGCTGCAGGCCTTCCCCCAGGAATGCTTGCACTAGTTGTTGCATTTGGTTTGTTGTTTGGGGGTGCTTCAGTATTAGGCAGCCTTCTGCCCTCCCATGTTCATCTGAAAATATGTGTTCTCCCTGCAGTTGTTGTCCCCAGATGAGAGTTCCTTTATGCTGCCTCAGTTGAATCTCCTTTACTTGACAGAGATGTGCCTGAGCAGCGGCCCTCCCCAGCCCTATCCCAAATCATACTTATTTTGCATAGGAGAGACCATGGTCATGAAGATTATTCTCCCAGTATGAGGTTCATTCATTGCATTCTGGGTATGCTGACCCCTGTGATTTCCCCAAATGTGGGAAACTCGACAGCATTATTTGTGGTAGTGGGGGACTGTGTTTGTGTTTTCCTCTGGTCAGCTCTGGTAAAAGTCAGATTTCTTTGTCTCAGATCTTCCTCTAGCCTTGTTCTTCTTTCGAGAATTCCCTTGTGCTGCCTCAGTTGGATCTCCTTCACTTGACAGGGGGGGTACCCGAGCAGCGACCCTCCCCAGCTCTAGCCCAACTTCTACTTACCTGCCAGGTGAGATACTATGATCACGTAGGTGCTTCTCCCAGGGCAAGGCTCACCCATTGCACTCTGGGTGTGCTGCTCCTGCGATTTCCCCAAATGTGGGAAACTTGACTGCATAATTTGTGTTTCCCCTGGTCGGCTCTCGTATAATTCAGATCTCTTTGTCTCAGGTCTCTCTCCAGCCTAGTTTGCTGTCTGTTTCCACTTCTCTTTTCTTAAGTGCCTTCCAATGCACAATGCAAACTACAGGTAGTGCTGCAGGGCCCACACCCTTTTACTTGCCTTACAGAGCAGCTCTGGAGCTGTTACAGTGCCCAGCTGCTGCAAGAAATCAGCTTGAATACTTCAGGGGCTGGGGCATAGCCAACATGAGCCCCACACCGAAGGAGAATGGAGGTGTTTAATGCGAACTAGGGGTCATCCAAGCACCGCAAAAGGCCGCCATGCCCTGCATAACCCTTTTTTCTTTGCATATGCAGATGAGGGTTCCAGCCAACTTTGGCCCACTGCTTGGATGACATCACCGTATGCAAATCCGTCTTCTGCAGACCTTCTCCCAGGAATGCTTTTACTAGTTGTTGCATTTGGTTTGTTGTTTGGGGGTGCTTCAGTATTAGGCAGCCTTCTGCCCTCCCATGTTCATCTGAAAATATGTGTTCTCCCTGCAGTTGTTGTCCCCAGATGAGAGTTCCCTTGTGCTGCCTCAGTTGAATCTCCTTTACTTGACAGAGATGTGCCTGAGCAGCGGCCCTCCCCAGCCCTATCCCAAATCATACTTATTTTGCATAGGAGATACCATGGTCATGAAGATTGTTCTCCCAGGGTTAGGTTCATTCATTGCATTCTGGGTATGCTGACCCCTGTGATTTCCCCAAATGTGGGAAACTCAACTGCATTATTTGTGGTAGTGGGGGACTGTGTTTGTGCTTTCCTCTGGTCAGCTCTGGTAAAAGTCAGATTTCTTTGTCTCAGATCTTCCTCTAGCCTTGTTCTTCTTTCGAGAGTTCCCTTGTGTTGCCTCAGTTGGATCTCCTTCACTTGACAGGGGGGTGCCCGAGCAGCGACCCTCCCCAGCTCTAGCCCAACTCCTACTTACCTGCCAGGTGAGATACTATGATCATGTAGGTGCTTCTCCCAGGGCAAGGCTCACCCATTGCACTCTGGGTGTGCTGCCCCTGCGATTTCCCCAAATGTGGGAAACTTGACTGCATAATTTGTGTTTCCCCTGGTCGGCTCTCATATAATTCAGATCTCTTTGTCTCAGGTCTCTCTCCAGCCTAGTTTGCTGTCTGTTTCCACTTCTTTTTTCTTGAGCCCCTCCCTTCTATACCCTTGTGGACTCTCTTGACTTCTCCTCCTGTCTGCTTACTTTGTGCCTTCCAACGCACAATGCAAACTACAGGTAGTGCTGCAGGGCCCACACCCTTTTACTTGCCTTTCAGAGCAGCTCTGGAGCTGTTACAGTGCCCAGCTGCTGCAAGAAATCAGCTTGAATGCTTCAGGGGCTGGGGCATAGCCAACATGAGCCCCACACCGACGGAGGGTGGAGGTGTTTAATGCGAACTAAGGGTCATCCAAGCGCCGCAAAAGGCCGCCATGCCCTGCATACCCCTTTTCTCTTTTCATATGCAGATGAGGGTTCCAGCCAACTTTGGCCCACTGCTTGGATGACATCACCGTATGCAAATCCGTCTTCTGCAGACCTTCCCCCAGGAATGCTTGTACTATTTGTTGCATTTGGTTTGTTGTTTGGGGTGCTTCAGTATTAGGCAGCCTTCTGCTCTCCCATGTTCATCTGAAAATATGTGTTCTCCCTGCAGTTGTTGTCCCCAGATGAGAGTTCCCTTGTGCTGCCTCAGTTGAATCTCCTTTACTTGACAGAGATGTGCCTGAGCAGCGGCCCTCCCCAGCCCTATCCCAAATCATACTTATTTTGCATAGGAGATACCATGGTCATGAAGATTGTTCTCCCAGGGTGAGGTTCATTCATTGCATTCTGGGTATGCTGACCCCTGTGATTTCCCCAAATGTGGGAAACTCGACTGCATTATTTGTGGTAGTGGGGGACTGTGTTTGTGCTTTCCTCTGGTCAGCTCTGGTAAAAGTCAGATTTCTTTGTCTCAGATCTTCCTCTAGCCTTGTTCTCTTTTTGAGAGTTTCCTTGTGCTGCTTCAGTTGGATCTCCTTCACTTGACAGGGGGGTGCCCGAGCAGCGACCCTCCCCAGCTCAAGCCCAACTCCTACTTACCTGCCAGGTGAGATACTATGATCAGGAAGGTGCTTCTCCCAGGGCAAGGCTCACCCATTGCACTCTGGGTGTGCTGCTCCTACGATTTCCCCAAATGTGGGACACTTGATTGCATAATTTGTGTTTCCTCTGGTCGGCTACTCGTATAATTCAGATCTCTTTGTCTCAGGTCTCTCTTTAGCCTAGTTTGCTGTCTGTTTCCACTTCTCTTTTCTTGAGCCCCTGCCTTCTATGCCCTTGTGCACTCTCCTGACTTCTCCTGTCTGCTTATTTTGTGCCTTCCAACGCACAATGCAAACTACAGGTAGTGCTGCAGGGCCAACACCCTTTTACTTGCCTTACAGAGCAGCTCTGGAGCTGTTACAGTGCCCAGCTGCTGCAAGAAATCAGCTTGAATGCTTCAGGGGCTGGGGCATAGCCAACATGAGCCCCACACCGACGGAGGGTGGAGGTGTTTAATGCGAACTAAGGGTCATCCAAGCACCGCAAAAGGCCGCCATGCCCTGCATAACCCTTTTCTCTTTTCATATGCAGATGAGGGTTCCAGCCAACCTTGGCCCACTGCTTGGATGACATCACCGTATGCAAATCCGTCTTCTGCAGACCTTTTCCCAGGAATGCTTGTACTAGTTGTTGCATTTGGTTTGTTGTTTGGGGGTGCTTCAGTATTAGGCAGCCTTCTGCTCTCCCATTTTCATCTGAAAATATGTGTTCTCCCTGCTGTTGTTGTCCCCAGATGAGAGTTCCCTTGTGCTGCCTCAGTTGAATCTCCTTTACTTGACAGAGATGTGCCTGAGCAGCGGCCCTCCCCAGCCCTATCCCAAATCATACTTATTTTGCATAGGAGATACCATTATCATGAAGATTGTTCTCCCAGGGTGAGGTTCATTCATTGCATTCTGGGTATGCTGACCCCTGTGATTTCCCCAAATGTGGGAAACTCGACTGCATTATTTGTGGTAGTGGGGGACTGTGTTTGTGCTTTCCTCTGGTCAGCTCTGGTAAAAGTCAGATTTCTTTGTCTCAGATCTTCCTCTAGCCTTGTTCTTTTTTCGAGAGTTTCCTTGTGCTGCCTCAGATGGATCTCCTTCACTTGGCAGGGGGGTGCCCGAACAGCGACCCTCCCCAGCTCTAGCCCAACTCCTACTTACCTGCCAGGTGAGATACTATGATCAGGAAGGTGCTTCTCCCAGGGCAAGGCTCACCCAATGCACTCTGGGTGTGCTGCTCCTAAGATTTCCCCAAATGTGGGACACTTGATTACATAATTTGTGTTTCCTCTGGTCGGCTCTCGTATAATTCAGATCTCTTTGTCTCAGGTCTCTCTCCAGCCTAGTTTGCTGTCTGTTTCCACTTCTCTTTTCTTGAGCCGCTCCCTTCTATGCCCTTGTGCACTATCCTGACTTCCCCGTCTGCTTACTTTGTGCCTTCCAACGCACAATGCAAACTACAGGTAGTGCTGCAGGGCCCACACCCTTTTACTTGCTTTACAGAGCAGCTCTGGAGCTGTTACAGTGCCCAGCTGCTGCAAGAAATCAGCTTGAATGCTTCAGGGGCTGGGGCATAGCCAACATGAGCCCCACACCGAAGGAGGGTGGAGGTGTTTAATGCGAACTAGGGGTCATCCAAGCGCCGCAAAAGGCCGCCATGCCCTGCACACCCCTTTTTTATTTTCATATGCAGACGAGGGTTGAAGCCAACTTTGACCCACTGCTTGGATGACATCACCATATGCAAATCCATCTGTGGCAGGCCTTCCCCCAGGAATGCTTGCACTAATTGTTGCATTTGGTTTGTTGTTTGGGGGTGCTTCAGTATTAGGCAGCCTTCTGCCCTCCCATGTTCATCTGAAAATATATGTTCTCCCTGCAGTTGTTGTCCCAAGATGAGAGTTCCCTTGTGCTGCCTCAGTTGAATCTCCTTTACTTGACAGAGATGTGCATGAGCAGCGGCCCTCCCCAGCCCTATTCCAAATCATACTTATTTTGCATAGGAGATACCATGGTCATGAAGATTTTTCTCCCAGGGTGAGGTTCATTCATTGCATTTTGGGTATGCTGACCGCTGTGATTTCCCCAAATGTGGGAAACTTGACTGCATTATTTGTGGTAGTGGGAGACTGTGTTTGTGCTTTCCTCTGGTCAGCTCTGGTAAAAGTCAGATTTCTTTGTCTCAGATTTTCCTTTAGCCTTGTTCTTCTTTCGAGAGTTCCCTTGTGCTGCCTCAGTTTGATCTCCTTCACTTTACAGGGGGGTACACGAGCAGCGACCCTCCCCAGCTCTAGCCCAACTCCTACTTACCTGCCAGGTGAGATACTATGATCATGAAGGTGCTTCTCCCAGGGCAAGGCTCACCCATTGTACTCTGGGTGTGCTGCTCCTGCGATTTCCCCAAATGTGGGAAACTTGACTGCATAATTTGTGTTTCCCCTGGTCGGCTCTCGTATAATTCAGATCTCTTTGTCTCAGGTCTCTCTCCAGCCTAGTTTGCTGTCTGTTTCCACTTCTCTTTTCTTCAGCCGCTCCCTTCTATACCCTTGTGCACTATCCTGACTTCTCCTCCCGTCTGCTTACTTTGTGCCTTCCAATGCACAATGCAAACTACAGGTAGTGCTGCAGGGCCCACACCCTTTTACTTGCCTTACAGAGCAGCTCTGGAGCTGTTACAGTGCCCAGCTCCTGCAAGAAATCAGCTTGAATGCTTCAAGGGCTGGGGCATAGCCAACATGAGCCCCACACCGAAGGAGGGTGGAGGTGTTTAATGCAAACAAGGGGTCAGACAAGCGCCGCAAAAGGCCACCATGCCCTGCACGCCCCTTTTCTGTTTTCATATGCAGACGAGGGTTGAAGCCAACTTTGACCCACTGCTTGGATGACATCACCATATGCAAATCCATCTGCGGCAGGCCTTCCCCCAGGAATGCTTGCACTAGTTGTTGCATTTGGTTTGTTGTTTGGGGGTGCTTCAGTATTAGGCAGCCTTCTGCCCTCCCATGTTCATCTGAAAATATGTGTTCTCCCTGCAGTTGTTGTCCCCAGATGAGAGTTCCCTTGTGCTGCCTCAGTTGAATCTCCTTAACTATACAGAGATGTGCCTGAGCAGCGGCCCTCCCCAGCTCTATCCCAAATCATACTTATTTTGCATAGGAGATACCATGGTCATGAAGATTATTCTCCCAGGGTGAGGTTCATTCATTGCATTCTGGGTATGCTGACCTCTGTGATTTCCCCAAATGTGGGAAACGCGACTGCTTTATTTGTGGTAGTGGGGGACTGTGTTTGTATTTTCCTCTGGTCAGCTCTGGTAAAAGTCAGATTTCTTTGTTTCAGATCTTCCTCTAGCCTTGTTCTTCTTTCGAGAGTTCCCTTGTGCTGCCTCAGTTGGATCTCCTTCACTTGACAGGGGGGTGCCCGAGCAGCGACCCTCCCCAGCTCTAGCCCAACTCCTACTTACCTGCCAGGTGAGATACTATGATCATGAAGGTGCTTCTCCCAGGGCAAGGCCCACCATTGCACTCTGGGTGTGCTGCCCCTGCGATTTCCCGAAATGTGGGAAACTTGACTGCATAATTTGTGTTTCCCCTGGTCGGCTCTCGTATAATTTAGATCTCTTTGTCTCAGGTCTCTCTCCAGCCTAGTTTGCTGTCTGTTTCCACTTCTTTTTTCTTGAGCCCCTCCCATCTATACCCTTGTGCACTATCCTGACTTCTCCTCCCGTCTGCTTACTTTGTGCCTTCCAATGCACAATGCAAACTACAGGTAGTGCTGCAGGGCCCACACCCTTTTACTTGCCTTACAGAGCAGCTCTGGAGCTGTTACAGTGCCCAGCTGCTGCAAGAAATCAGCTTGAATGCTTCAGGGGCTGGGGCATAGCCAACATGAGCCCCACACCGAAGGAGGGTGGAGGTGTTTAATGCAAACTAGGGGTCAGCCAAGCGCCGCAAAAGGCCACCATGCCCTGCACGCCCCTTTTCTCTTTTCATATGCAGACGAGGGTTGAAGCCAACTTTGACCCACTGCTTGGATGACATCACCATATGCAAATCCATCTGCGGCAGGCCTTCCCCCAGGAATGCTTGCACTAGTTGTTGCATTTGGTTTGTTGTTTGGGGGTGCTTCAGTATTAGGCAGCCTTCTGCCCTCCATGTTCATCTGAAAATATGTGTTCTCCCTGCAGTTGTTATCCCCAGATGAGAGTTCCCTTGTGCTGCCTCAGTTGAATCTCCTTTACTTGACAGAGATGTGCCTGAGCAGCGGCCCTCCCCAGCTCTATCCCAAATCATACTTATTTTGCATAGGAGATACCATGGTCATGAAGATTATTCTCCCAGGGTGAGGTTCATTCATTGCATTCTGGGTATGCTGACCCCTGTGATTTCCCCAAATGTGGGAAACTCGACTGCTTTATTTGTGGTAGTGGGGGACTGTGTTTGTGTTTTCCTCTGGTCAGCTCTGGTAAAAGTCAGATTTCTTTGTTTCAGATCTTCCTCTAGCCTTGTTCTTCTTTCAAGAGTTCCCTTGTGCTGCCTCAGTTGGATCTCCTTCACTTGACAGGGGGGTGCCCGAGCAGCGACCCTCCCCAGCTCTAGCCCAACTCCTACTTACCTGCCAGGTGAGATACTATGATCATGAAGGTGCTTCTCCCAGGGCAAGGCTCACCCATTGCACTCTGGGTGTGCTGCCCCTGCGATTTCCCCAAATGTGGGAAACTTGACTGCATAATTTGTGTTTCCCCTGGTCGGCTCTCGTATAATTCAGATCTCTTTGTCTCAGGTCTCTCTCCAGCCTAGTTTGCTGTCTGTTTCCACTTCTCTTTTCTTTAGCCGCTCCCTTCTATACCCTTGTGCACTATCCTGACTTCTCCTCCCGTCTGCTTACTTTGTGCCTTCCAATGCACAATGCAAACTACAGGTAGTGCTGCAGGGCCCACACCCTTTTACTTGCCTTACAGAGCAGCTCTGGAGCTGTTACAGTGCCCAGCTGCTGCAAGAAATCAGCTTGAATGCTTCAGGGGATGGGGCATGGCCAACATGAGCCCCACACCAAAGGAGGGTGGAGGAGTTTAATGCGAACTAGGGGTCATCCAAGCACCGCAAAAGGCCGCCAAGCCCTGCACGCCCCTTTTCTCTTTTCATATGCAGATGAGGGTTGAAGCCAACTTTGACCCACTGCTTGGATGACATCACCGTATGCAAATCCGTCTTCTGCAGAACTTCCCCCAGGAATGCTTGCACTAGTTGTTGCATTTGGTTTGTTGTTTGGGGGTGCTTCAGTATTAGGCAGCCTTCTGCCCTCCCATGTTCATCTGAAAATATGTGTTCTCCCTGCAGTTGTTGTCCCCAGATGAGAGTTCCCTTGTGCTGCCTCAGTTGAATCTCCTTTACTTGACAGAGATGTGCCTGAGCAGCGGCCCTCCCCAGCCCTATTCCAAATCATACTTATTTTGCATAGGAGATACCATGGTCATGAAGATTGTTCTCCCAGGGTGAGGTTCATTCATTGCATTTTGGGTATGCTGACCCCTGTGATTTCCCCAAATGTGGGAAACTTGACTGCATTATTTTTGGTAGTGGGGGACTGTGTTTGTGCTTTCCTCTGGTCAGCTCTGGTAAAAGTCAGATTTCTTTGTCTCAGATTTTCCTCTAGCCTTGTTCTTCTTTCGAGAGTTCCCTTGTGCTGCCTCAGTTGGATCTCCTTCACTTTACAGGGGGGTACCCGAGCAGCGACCCTCCCCAGCTCTAGCCCAACTCCTACTTACCTGCCAGGTGAGATACTATGATCATGAAGGTGCTTCTCCCAGGGCAAGGCTCACCCATTGCACTCTGGGTGTGCTGCCCCTGCGATTTCCCCAAATGTGGGAAACTTGACTGCATAATTTGTGTTTCCCCTGGTCGGCTCTCGTATAATTCAGATCTCTTTGTCTCAGGTCTCTCTCCAGCCTAGTTTGCTGTCTGTTTCCACTTCTCTTTTCTTGAGCCGCTCCCTTCTATGCCCTTGCGCACTATCCTGACTTATCCTCCTGTCTGCTTACTTTGTGCCTTCAAACGCACAATGCGAACTACAGGTAGTGCTGCAGGGCCCACACCCTTTTAGTTGCCTTACAGAGCAGCTCTGGAGCTGTTACAGTGCCCAGCTGCTGCAAGAAATCAGCTTGAATGCTTCAGGGGCTGGGGCAGAGCCAACATGAGCCCCACACAAAAGGAGGGTGGGGGTGTTTAATGCGAACTAAGGGTCATCCAAGCACCGCAAAAGGCCGCCATGCCCTGCATGCCCCTTTTCTCTTTTCATATGCAGATGAGGGTTCCAGCCAACTTTGGCCCACTGCTTGGATGACATCACCGTATGCAAATCCGTCTTCTGCATACCTTCCCCCAGGAATGCTTGTACTAGTTGTTGCATATGGTTTGATATTTGATGGTGCTTCAGTATTAGGCAGCCTTCCGCCCTCCCATGTTCATCTGAAAAGATGTGGTCTCCCTGCAGTTGTTGTCCCCAGACGAAAGTTCCCTTGTGCTTCCTCAGTTGAATCTCCTTAACTTGACGGGGGAGGGGCTGCCCGAGCAGCCACCCTCCCCAGCCCTATCCCAACTCATACTTATTTTGCATATGAGATCTCTTGATCATGAAGATTGTTCTCACAGGGTGAGGTTCATCCATTATATTTTAAAATAGGAAGGTACAAATTACATATTTGAATTGCATCTATGTGTTGGATTCAAATGTCCCCCCCCCCCTTCCTTTCTCAATTGTGCCCGTCAGCAGCTATTCTAAGGTTGCTGCCAATGGGTGTGACACATTAATTTCTTCTGTGGGGTACACTGGACTCCACAAGGATTCACATTGGGGTGTAGAGTAGGATCTTGATCTGAGGCACCAACCGGCTCAAAGCTTTTGACTGTTCCCAAGAAGCTCAGTGCATTCTCCTCTATAACCCCGCTTCCATGAACAGGGAGCTCAGTTTGCAGTTGGTGCCTTCAGTAGCAGGCCACTTAACAGGGGCCTGCCTCAGGCAGCCTATTCTTAGCTATTAATTTTGACAAGAAAAGAAGAACTTGTTTTATGAGAATCTACAAGGGCTGCAGCAGGCTAGGTCTAATAGACATCTTTACTGCAGCTTCATCACTCCCAGCGGCGCTGTATACTCCCGTGCCCTGGTTGCTGGGTCACTGCAGCGGAGGCTCCGGTTTCTTCCTAAGGTCAGTCACACACACACCGCCCTTCCGGATCACAAGGCCGCTGATGAAGGGGAGCGTGGCCGTAGGGGGTGGACCGTGTGCGCACTGGCGTGGACACTGATTACTGGGCAGCCGCTCCACTAGCCACCAGGTACAGTTAAGGAGCACAGGTCTGGGGGTTTTTCTCCTATATTAAACCAATTTTGTACTGCCCGCAGCGCATTGTGATAGGTAATAGGGCCTGATTCAGGTTGGATTGCAATCACAATAAGCGATCCAACTGCAAAAATTGCTAAGAGCATACGCATGTGCCTGCATTTTCTGCGGCACCCCGCAGAGAATGCGATCGCCTCTGCCTGTCAATCGGGGCAGGGGGGGAGAGGGGGGTCAGCAACACTCCATTTCCAAGTCAGGGATGGAGCGGTGCGGGGGCAATGCTTCAAAATGGGGTCTGCAATGGAGGAGACACAGGGGGCGTGGTCACAGCGGCTGTATTACATCACATTCAGCCGCTGTGATCACAAAAATGGAGGCGGCTTCCTGCGCGCACATACAGTCTGCACCAGCAGGAGGCTACACCATTTTTTATGATCACGCTGAACTGCAGTGCGACTGCAATTACAGCATGGTCAAGAAGGGAGGCGTCATGCTGGGTGGCCATTAGAGATGAGCGGGTTCGGTTCCTCGGAATCCGAACCCGCCCGAACTTCACCCTTTTTTGCACGGGTCCGAGCAGACTCGGATCCTCCCGCCTTGCTCGGTTATCCCGAGCGCGCCCGAACGTCATCATCCCGCTGTCGGATTCTCACGAGACTCGGATTCTATATAAGGAGCCGCGCGTCGCCGCCATTTTCACACGTGCATTGAGATTGATAGGGAGAGGACGTGGCTGGCGTCCTCTCCGTTTAGATTAGAAGATAGAGACGAGTGACATTTGATTTACTACTAATTTGGGGAGCAGTTGAACTTGTCAGGAGTACTCAGTAGTGCAGAGTTTTGCTGATAGTGACCACCAGTTTTATTATTTATAATCCGTTCTCTGCCTGAAAAAAAACGATACACATACCATATATGTGCTCAGCCTCAGTGTGCTGCATGATATATCATCTATGTATATCTGACTGTGCTGAGTGCTCACTGCTCACACAGCTTAATTGTGGGGGAGACTGGGGAGCAGTTATAGCAGGAGTACAGTGCACACTTTTGCTGCCAGTGTGACCACCAGTATATTGTCTGCCTGAAAAAGTTAAACACTCCTGTGGTGTTTTTTTTTTTTTATTCTATAAACGCATTCTGCTGACAGTGTCCAGCAGGTCGGTCATACATTATATTATATAAATATTTACCTGCAGTAGTGTTATATTTTTTTTTCATCTCTATCATCTTTATCATCTCTATATTAGCAGACGCAGTACGGTAGTCCACGGCTGTGGCTATCTCTGTGTCGTCAGTGCTCGTCCATAATTGTATACCTACCTACCTGTGGTGGTTTTTTTTTTTCTATCTTCTTCATACTAGTAGTTTAGGAGTCTGCTGACAGTGTCCACCAGGTCCATCATTATATTATATACCTACAGTAGTAATATATTTATTATATTATCTATACTAGCAGACGCAGTACGGTAGTCCACGGCTGTGGCTATCTCTGTGTCGTCAGTGCTCGTCCATAATTGTATACCTACCTGTGGTGGGGTGTTTTTTTTCTATCTTCTTCATACTAGTAGTTTAGGAGTCTGCTGACAGTGTCCACCAGGTCCGTCATTATATTATATACCTACAGTAGTAATATATTTAGTATATTATCTATACTAGCAGACGCAGTACGGTAGTCCACGGCTGTACCTACCTCTGTGTCGTCACTCGTCCATAATTGTATACCTAACTGTGGTGGGGTTTTTTTTTCTATCTTCTTCATACTAGTAGTTTAGGAGTCTGCTGACAGTGTCCACCAGGTCCGTCATTATATTATATACCTACAGTAGTAATATATTTAGTATATTATCTATACTAGCAGACGCAGTACTGTAGTCCACGGCTGTACCTACCTCTGTGTCGTCACTCGTCCATAATTGTATACCTACCTGTGGTGGGGTTTTTTTTTCTATCTTCTTCATACTAGTAGTTTAGCAGTCTGCTGACAGTGTCCACCAGGTCCGTCATTATATTATATACCTACAGTAGTAATATATTTAGTATATTATCTATGCTAGCAGACACAGTACGGTAGGCCACGGCTGTGGCTATCTCTGTGTCGTCAGTGCTCGTCCATAATTGTATACCTACCTACCTGTGGTGGGTTTTTTTTTCTATCTTCTTCATACTAGTAGTTTAGGAGTCTGCTGACAGTGTCCACCAGGTCCGTCATTATATTATATACCTACAGTAGTAATATATTTAGTATATTATCTATACTAGCAGACGCAGTACGGTAGTCCACGGCTGTACCTACCTCTGTGTCGTCACTCGTCCATAATTGTATACCTACCTGTGGTGAAGTTTTTTTTCTATCTTCTTCATACTAGTAGTTTAGCAGTCTGCTGACAGTGTCCACCAGGTCCGTCATTACATTATATATACCTACAGTAGTTATATATATTTTTTTTATATCATTAATTATCATCTCTATACTAGCAGACGCAGTACGGTAGGCCACGGCTGTGGCTATCTCTGTGTCGTCAGTGCTCGTCCATAATTGTATACCTACCTACCTGTGGTGGGGTTTTTTTTTCTATCTTCATCATACTAGTAGTTTAGCAGTCTGCTGACAGTGTCCACCAGGTCCGTCATTATATAATATATACCTACAGTAGTTATATATATATTTTTTTTATATCATTAATTATCATCTCTATACTAGCAGACGCAGTACGGTAGTCCACGGCTGTAGCTACCTCTGTGTCGTCAGTCACTCGTCATCCATAAGTATACTAGTATCCATCCATCTCCATTGTTTACCTGAGGTGCCTTTTAGTTGTGCCTATTAAAATATGGAGAACAAAAATGTTGAGGTTCCAAAAATAGGGAAAGATCAAGATCCACTTCCACCTCGTGCTGAAGCTGCTGCCACTAGTCATGGCCGAGACGATGAAATTCCATCAACGTCGTCTGCCGAGGCCGATGCCCAATGTCATAGTACAGAGCATGTAAAATTCAAAACACAAAAGATCAGTAAAAAAAAGGACTCAAAAATCTAAATAAAAATCGTCGGAGGAGAAGCGTAAACTTGCCAATATGCCATTTACCACACGGAGTGGCAAGGAACGGCTGAGGCCCTGGCCTATGTTCATGGCTAGTGGTTCAGCTTCACATGAGGATGGAAGCACTCAGCCTCTCGCTAGAAAAATGAAAAGACTTAAGCTGGCAAAAGCACAGCAAAGAACTGTGCGTTCTTCAAAATCACAAATCCACAAGGAGAGTCCAATTGTGTCGGTTGCGATGCCTGACCTTCCCAACACTGGACGTGAAGAGCATGCACCTTCCACCATTTGCACACCCCCTGCAAGTGCTGGAAGGAGCACCCGCAGTCCAGTTCCTGATAGTCAGATTGAAGATGTCAGTGTTGAAGTACACCAGGATGAGGAGGATATGGGTGTTGCTGGCGCTGGGGAGGTGAGGTGGTTTGTTTAAGTCAGGCACCCGGGGAGACACCTGTTGTCCGTGGGAGGAATATGGCCATTGACATGCCTGGTGAAAATACCAAAAAAAACTGCTCTTCGGTGTGGAAGTATTTCAACAGAAATGCGAACAACAGGTGTCAAGCCGTGTGTTGCCTTTGTCAAGCTGTAATAAGTAGGGGTAAGGACGTTAACCACCTCGGAACATCCTCCCTTATACGTCACCTGCAGCGCATTCATCATAAGTCAGTGACAAGTTCAAAAACTTTGGGCGACAGCGGAAGCAGTCCACTGACCAGTAAATCCCTTCCTCTTGTAACCAAGCTCACGCAAACCACCCCACCAACTCCCTCAGTGTCAATTTCCTCCTTCCCCAGGAATGCCAATAGTCCTGCAGGCCATGTCACTGGCAATTCTGACGAGTTCTCTCCTGCCTGGGATTCCTCCGATGCATCCTTGAGTGTAACGCCTACTGCTGCTGGCGCTGCTGTTGTTGCTGCTGGGAGTCGATGGTCATCCCAGAGGGGAAGTCGTAAGACCACTTTTACTACTTCCACCAAGCAATTGACTGTCCAACAGTCCTTTGCAAGGAAGATGAAATATCACAGCAGTCATCCTGCTGCAAAGCGGATAACTGAGGCCTTGGCATCCTGGGCGGTGAGAAACGTGGTTCCGGTATCCATCATTACTTCAGAGCCAACTATAGACTTGATTGAGGTACTGTGTCCCCGGTACCAAATACCATCTAGGTTCCATTTCTCTAGGCAGGCGATACCGAAAATGTACACAGACCTCAGAAAAAGACTCACCAGTGTCCTAAAAAATGCAGTTGTACCCAATGTCCACTTAACCACGGACATGTGGACAAATGGGGCAGGGCAGACTCAGGACTATATGACTGTGACAGCCCACTGGGTAGATGTATTGACTCCCGCCGCAAGAACAGCAGCGGCGGCACCAGTAGCAGCATCTCGCAAACGCCAACTCTTTCCTAGGCAGGCTACGCTTTGTATCACCGCTTTCCAGAATACGCACACAGCTGAAAACCTCTTACGGCAACTGAGGAAGATCATCGCAGAATGGCTTACCCCAATTGGACTCTCCTGTGGATTTGTGGCATCGGACAACGCCAGCAATATTGTGCGTGCATTATATCTGGGCAAATTCCAGCACGTCCCATGTTTTGCACATACCTTGAATTTGGTGGTGCAGAATTATTTAAAAAACGACAGGGGTGTGCAAGAGATGCTGTCGGTGGCCAGAAGAATTGCGGGACACTTTCGGCGTACAGGCACCACGTACAGAAGACTGGAGCAACACCAAAAACGCCTGAACCTGCCCTGCCATCATCTGAAGCAAGAAGTGGTAACGAGGTGGAATTCAACCCTCTATATGCTTCAGAGGATGGAGGAGCAGCAAAAGGCCATTCAAGCCTATACATCTGACCACGATATAGGAGGTGGAATGCACCTGTCTCAAGCGCAGTGGAGAATGATTTCAACGTTGTGCAAGGTTCTGCAACCTTTTGAACTTGCCACACGTGAAGTCAGTTCAGACACTGCCAGCCTGAGTCAGGTCATTCCCGTCATCAGGCTTTTGCAGAAGAAGCTGGAGACATTGAAGGAGGAGCTAAGACAGAGCGATTCCGCTAGGCATGTGGGACTTGTGGATGGAGCCCTTCATTCGCTTAACCAGGATTCACGGGTGGTCAATCTGTTGAAATCAGAGCACTACATTTTGGCCACCGTGCTCGATCCTAGATTTAAAACCTACGTTGTATCTCTCTTTCCGGCAGACACAAGTCTGCAGGGGTTCAAAGACCTGCTGGTGAGAAAATTATCAAGTCAAGTGGAACTTGATCGGTCAACAGCTCCTCCTTCACATTCTCCCGCAATTGGGGGTGCGAGGAAAAGGCTCAGAATTCCGAGCCCACCCGCTGGCGGTGATGCAGGGCAGTCTGGAGCGACTGCTGATGCTGACATCTGGTCCGGACTGAAGGACCTGCCAACGATTACGGACATGACGTCTACTGTCACTGCATATGATTCTCTCACCATTGAAAGAATGGTGGAGGATTATATGAGTGACCGCATCCAAGTAGGCACGTCAGACAGTCCGTACGTATACTGGCAGGAAAAAGAGGCAATTTGGAGGCCCTTGGACAAACTGGCTTTATTCTACCTAAGTTGCCCTCCCACAAGTAGTACTCCGAAAGAGTGTTTAGTGCCGCCGCTCACCTTGTCAGCAATCGGCGTACGAGGTTACTTCCAGAAAATGTGGAGAAGATGATGTTCATTAAAATGAATTATAATCAATTGCTCCGTGGAGACATTGACCAGCAGCAATTGCCTCCACAAAGTACACAGGGAGCTGAGATGGTAGATTCCAGTGGGGACGAATTGATAATCTGTGAGGAGGGGGATGTACACGGTGATGAATCGGAGGATGATGATGAGGTGGACATCTTGCCTCTGTAGAGCCAGTTTGTGCAAGGAGAGATTAATTGCTTCTTTTTTGGTGGGGGTCCAAACCAACCCGTCATTTCAGTCACAGTCGTGTGGCAGACCCTGTCACTGAAATGATGGGTTGGTTAAAGTGTGCATGTCCTGTTTATACAACATAAGGGTGGGTGGGAGTGCCCAAGGACAATTCCATCTTGCACCTCTTTTTTCTTTCATTTTTCTTTGCGTCATGTGCTGTTTGGGGAGTGTTTTTTGGAAGGGCCATCCTGCGTGACACTGCAGTGCCACTCCTAGATGGGCCAGGTGTTTGTGTCGGCCACTTGGGTCGCTGAGCTTAGTCACACAGCTACCTCATTGCGCCTCTTTTTTTCTTTGCGTCATGTGCTGTTTGGGGAGTGTTTTTTGGAAGGGCCATCCTGCGTGACACTGCAGTGACACTCCTAGATGGGCCAGGTGTTTGTGTCGGCCACTTGGGTCGCTGAGCTTAGTCACACAGCTACCTCATTGCGCCTCTTTTTTTCTTTGCGTCATGTGCTGTTTGGGGAGTGTTTTTTGGAAGGGCCATCCTGCGTGACACTGCAGTGCCACTCCTAGATGGGCCAGGTGTTTGTGTCGGCCACTTGGGTCGCTGAGCTTAGTCACACAGCTACCTCATTGCGCCTCTTTTTTTCTTTGCGTCATGTGCTGTTTGGGGAGTGTTTTTGGAAGGGCCATCCTGCGTGACACTGCAGTGCCACTCCTAGATGGGCCAGGTGTTTGTGTCGGCCACTTGGGTCGCTGAGCTTAGTCACACAGCTACCTCATTGCGCCTCTTTTTTTCTTTGCGTCATGTGCTGTTTGGGGAGTGTTTTTTGGAAGGGCCATCCTGCGTGACACTGCAGTGCCACTCCTAGATGGGCCAGGTGTTTGTGTCGGCCACTTGGGTCGCTGAGCTTAGTCACACAGCTACCTCATTGCGCCTCTTTTTTTCTTTGCGTCATGTGCTGTTTGGGGAGTGTTTTTTGGAAGGGCTATCCTGCGTGACACTGCAGTGCCACTCCTAGATGGGCCAGGTGTTTGTGTCGGCCACTTGGGTCGCTGAGCTTAGTCATCCAGCGACCTCGGTGCAAATTTTAGGACTAAAAATAATATTGTGAGGTGTAAGGTGTTAAGAATAGACTGAAAATGAGTGGAAATTATGGTTATTGAGGTTAATAATACTTTGGGATCAAAATGACTCCCAAATTCTATGAACAAGGGAAAATGTCATCATCCCGCTGTCGGATTCTCGCGAGATTCGGATTCCATATAAAGAGCTGCGCGTTGCCGCCATTTTTACTCGTGCATTGAAGAGAGAGCGGAGAGGACGTGGCTATGTTCTCTCAGTGGAAATCTCAATATCAGTGCTCAGTATCAGTGGATACTTATTGCTGCTCAGTAATACTAGTAGTGTGTCTCTCCTGCTCAGTGTCAGTTCTCAGTAGTATCCTCATCAGTGCTCAGTATCACTGCTCATTGTCTTGTGCTGCATTGTTGTGCTCAGCATACTACAGTACATTACTAATAGTCCAGTGCTGCATCTTGCTGCTCAGTGTCAGTTCTAGTATCCTCATCAGTGCTCACTATCACTGCTCATTGCATTGTGGTGTTCTGTATACTACAGTAACATAGTAATATAGTAACATATAGTAACATAGTTTTTGAGGTTGAATAGAGGCAAATTGCCCATCGTGTTCAACCTGTTTTAAGTTGTGATGATTCTACATACTTGCTTAATAATGTATTATGACTAGTTAGCTACTACAACTCATGTTACCCCCGGATTAACCATGTTGATATTTTAAGTATTATAAACTTGGATAGCTTTTTCATTCAGAAATGTATCCATTCCTTTTTTAAATCCAATTACAGAGTCCGCCATTACCACCTTCCCTGGCAGGGAATTCCACATCCTGATTGCCCTAACAGTGAAGATCATAGTATCTCACCTGGCAGGTAAGTAGGAGTTGGGCCAGAGCTGTGGAGGATTGCTGCTCGGGCACCCCCTGTGAAGTGAAGGAGATCCAACTGAGGCAGCACAAGGGAACTCTCGAAAGAAGAACAAGGCTAGAGGAAGATCTGAGACAAAGAAATCTGACTTTTACCAGAGCTGACCAGAGGAAAGCACAAACACAGTCCCCCACTACCACAAATAATGCAGTCGAGTTTCCCACATTTTGGAAATCACAGGGGTCAGCATACCCAGAATGCAATGAATGAACCTCACCCTGGGAGAACAATCTTCATGACCATGGTATCGCCTATGCAAAATAAGTATGATTTGGGATAGGGCTGGGGAGGGCCGCTGCTCAGGCACATCTCTGTCAAGTATAGGAGATTCAACTGAGGCAGCACAAGGGAACTCTCATCTGGGGACAACAACTGCAGGGAGAACACATATTTTCAGATGAACATGGGAGGGCAGAAGGCTGCCTAATACTGAAGCACCCCCAAACAACAAACCAAATGCAACAACTAGTACAAGCATTCCTGGGGGAAGTTCTGCAGAAGACGGATTTGCATACGGTGATGTCATCCAAGCAGTGGGCCAAAGTTGGCTGGAACCCTCATCTGCATATGAAAAGAGAAAAGGGGCATGCAGGGCATGGCGGCCTTTTGCGGCGCTTGGATGACCCTTAGTTCGCATTAAACACCCCCACCCTCCTTCGGTGTGGGGCTCATGTTGACAATGCCCCAGCCCCTGAAGCATTCAAGCTGATTTCTTACAGCAGCTTGGCACTGTAACAGCTCCAGAGCTGCTCTGTAAGGCAAGTAAAAGGGTGTGTAGTTTGCATTGTGCATTGGAAGGCACAAAGTAAGCAGACAGGAGGAGAAGTCAGGATAGTGCACAAGGGTATAAAAGGGAGGGGCTCAAGAAAAAAGAAGTGGAAACAGACAGCAAACTAGGCTGGAGAGAGACCTGAGACAAAGAGATCTGAATTATACGAGAGCCGACCAGGGGAAACACAAATTATGCAGTCAAGTTTCCCACATTTGGGGAAATCGCAGGGGCAGCACACCCAGAGTGCAATGGGTAAGCCTTGCCCTGGAAGAAGCACCTTCATGATCATAGTATCTCACCTGGCAGGTAAGTAGGAGTTGGGCTTGAGCTGGGGAGGGTCGCTGCTCGGGCACCGCCCTGTCAACTGAAGGAGATCCAACTGAGGAAGCACAAGGGAACTCTCGAAAGAAGAACAAGGCTAGAGGAAGATCTGAAACAAAGAAATCTGACTTTTACCAGAGCTGACCAGAGGAAAACACAAACACAGTCCCCCACTACCACAAATAATGCAGTCGAGTTACCCACATTTGGGGAAATCACAGGGGTCAGCATACCCAAAATGCAATGAATGAACCTCACCCTGGGAGAACAATCTTCATGACCATGGTATCTCCTATGCAAAATAAGTATGATTTGGGATAGGGCTGGGGAGGGCCGCTGCTCAGGCACATCTCTGTCAAGTAAAGGAGATTCAACTGAGGCAGCACAAGGGAACTCTCATCTGGGGACAACAACTGCAGGGAGAACACATATTTTCAGATGAACATGGGAGGGCAGAAGGCTGCCTAATACTGAAGCACCCCCAAACAACAAACCAAATGCAACAACTAGTGCAAGCATTCCGGGGGGAAGGCCTGCAGCAGATGGATTTGCATATGGTGATGTCATCCAAGCAGTGGGTCAAAGTTGGCTTCAATCCTCATCTGCATATGAAAAGAGAAAAGGGGCGTGCAGGGTATGGCGGCCTTTTGCGGCGCTTGGATGACCCCTAGTTCGCATTAAACACCTCCACCCTCCTTTGGTGTGGGGCTCATGTTGACAATGCCCCAGCCTCTGAAGCATTCAAGCTTATTTCTTACAGCAGCTTGGCACTGAAACAGCTCCAGAGCTGCTCCGTAAGGCAAGTAAAAGGGTGTGGGCCCTGCAGCACTACCTGTAGTTTGCATTGTGCATTGGAAGGCACAAAGTAAGCAGACAGGAGGAGAAGTCAGGATAGTGCACAAGGGTTAGCTGAACACACTAACCGATTGCGCCACAGAGACACTTTGCAAAAAGTATATACTGACAAAGACTAATAAGCATTCATCTAGAATGTTTCCTAGAAAAACTTTAAAAAGTCAATAATCTGGAGAGTGTTTGTAAGATGTTTCTTCCAGCAACCAATGAAGAAACACATTGGTACTTTCGCATGATGAGTGAGTGCTTCAGGATCTCTTGCACTTACATGTGCAGCAGAGTACTGCAATGGAAGCATGCTGGGTCCATAACCCAGAGGTAGGCAGATTGAAACTATCCTTTGCTATATGCATTTTTTTGTTGTTCATTAAAGTAATCCAAAACTGGGATTGATATTTTAGCTTTTATTTTTACTTAAAGTACAATAACTTTTACCATTTTAATTTGTTTTAATAGTATATTGACAGTATTGTTTTCTTTCAAAAATCCACTTAATTTTCTTTACCCTATTATTAAAATGGTAATTGACAAAAACAAACTACATTGTCACCAGAAGGGCAATACAAAATGTACAAGTGATATATTAAAATCATCTTTCCAGCTTGAATTTCAATGATGCATTGGGGCAACGATTTTGTGAGAAACATCTTCACCCTTAAATAAAGATTTTCTTAATTCCTTACCTGTGTGCTAATTAGATATCACCTTGTTTTCACATTAAACAGACTTCCACATGAGAAAGCAGCAAGGATGCAGTGGCGTTAATGTTTCCTGGTGTCAACCTGTATTATTTCAGTAGATATTGAAATGAGGATGCATCTTGCTGCCTTTCCAATGAAGCAAGTTTAATTTAGTAATAGGTGAAAAACCATCCCTACAAATATGTTAATCAGATACTTGGCTTTGTGGACACTTTTCAGAGAACAAATTAGTTAGCATAAAAATAAAGCCAGAAAATGAAGAGCTGTTTAATCACTCAATTGGATTTTTCTGCCAGCATTTTTCTTTTTCTCTGCAACCCACTGCTAAATTGTGCTTCCTAGCTGTTTTTATAAAATCACTGAATCAAATCTAACTCTGATTACATCAGAGAAGGCCAGGTACCCTACACCATAACAGGGGGTTTGAAATTTTGACTTGTCTACTTAAAGATCACCAAAATCTGATAACAAGGTCAATTAAGTCCCTGGGTGGGATTGAACCACCAACCTTTTGGTTAATAGCCTTACACACTAACTGATTGCGCCACCGCGACACTTTGCAAAAGTACATACTGACAAAGGCTAATAAGCATTCATCTAGAACGATTCCTAGAAACATTTTAAAAAGTCAATAATGTGGAGAGTTTTTGTATGATGTTTCTTCCATCAACCAATGAAGAAACACATTGGTACTTTCCCATGATGAGTGAGTGCTTCAGGATCTCTTGCACTTACATGTGCAGCAGAGTACTGTAATGGAAGCATGCTGGGTCCATAACCCAGAGGTAGGCAGATTGAAACTATCCTCTGCTATATGCATTTTTTTTTTGTTAATTAAAGTAATCCAAAACTGGGATTGATATTTTTGCTCTTTTATTTTTACTTAAAGTACAATAACTTTTACCATTTTAATTTGTTTTAATAGTATATTGACAGTATTGTTTTCTTTCAAAAATCCAATTAATTTTCTTTACCCGATTATTAAAATGGTAATTGACAAAAGCAAACTACATTGTCACCAGAAGAGCAATACAAAATGTACAAGTGATATATTAAAATCATCTTTCCAGCTTGAATTTCAATGATGCATTGGGGCAACGATTTTGTGAGAAACATCTTCACCCTTAAATAAAGATTTTCTTAATTCCTTACCTGTGTGCTAATTAGATATCACCTTGTTTTCACATTAAACAGACTTCCACATGAGAAAGCAGCAAGGATGCAGTGGCGTTAATGTTTCCTGGTGTCAACCTGTATTATTTCAGTAGATATTGAAATGAGGATGCATCTTGCTGCCTTTCCAATGAAGCAAGTTTAATTTAGTAATAGGTGAAAAACCATCCCTACAAAGATGTTAATCAGATACTTGGCTTTGTGGACACTTTTCAGAGAACAAATTTGTTAGCATAAAAATAAAGCCAGAAAATGAAGAGCTGTTTAATCAGTCAATTGGATTTTTTTGCCAGCATATTTCTTTTTCTCTGCAACCCACTGCTAAATTGTGCTTCCTAGCTGTTTTTATAAAATCACTGAATCAAATCTAACTCTGATTACATCAGAGAAGGCCAGGTACCCTACACCATAACAGGGGTTTTCGAAATTTTGACTTGTCTACTTAAAGATCACCAAAATCTGATAACAAGGTCAATTAAGTCCCTGGGTGGGATTGAACCACCAACCTTTTGGTTAATAGCCTTACACACTAACTGATTGCGCCACCACGACACTTTGCGAAAGTACATACTGACAAAGGCTAATAAGCATTCATCTAGAACGATTCCTAGAAACATTTTAAAAAGTCAATAATGTGGAGAGTTTTTGTATGATGTTTCTTCCATCAACCAATGAAGAAACACATTGGTACTTTCCCATGATGAGTGAGTGCTTCAGGATCTCTTGCACTTACATGTGCAGCAGAGTACTGTAATGGAAGCATGCTGGGTCCATAACCCAGAGGTAGGCAGATTGAAACTATCCTCTGCTATATGCATTTTTTTTTTGTTAATTAAAGTAATCCAAAACTGGGATTGATATTTTTGCTCTTTTATTTTTACTTAAAGTACAATAACTTTTACCATTTTAATTTGTTTTAATAGTATATTGACAGTATTGTTTTCTTTCAAAAATCCAATTAATTTTCTTTACCCGATTATTAAAATGGTAATTGACAAAAGCAAACTACATTGTCACCAGAAGAGCAATACAAAATGTACAAGTGATATATTAAAATCATCTTTCCAGCTTGAATTTCAATGATGCATTGGGGCAACGATTTTGTGAGAAACATCTTCAGCCTTAAATAAAGATTTTCTTAATTCCTTACCTGTGTGCTAATTAGATATCACCTTGTTTTCACATTAAACAGACTTCCACATGAGAAAGCAGCAAGGATGCAGTGGCGTTAATGTTTCCTGGTGTCAACCTGTATTATTTCAGTAGATATTGAAATGAGGATGCATCTTGCTGCCTTTCCAATGAAGCAAGTTTAATTTAGTAATAGGTGAAAAACCATCCCTACAAAGATGTTAATCAGATACTTGGCTTTGTGGACACTTTTCAGAGAACAAATTTGTTAGCATAAAAATAAAGCCAGAAAATGAAGAGCTGTTTAATCAGTCAATTGGATTTTTTTGCCAGCATATTTCTTTTTCTCTGCAACCCACTGCTAAATTGTGCTTCCTAGCTGTTTTTATAAAATCACTGAATCAAATCTAACTCTGATTACATCAGAGAAGGCCAGGTACCCTACACCATAACAGGGGTTTTCGAAATTTTGACTTGTCTACTTAAATATCACCAAAATCTGATCACAAGGTCAATTACATCCCTGGGTGGGATTGAACCACCAACCTTTTGATTAATAGCTGAACACACTAACCGATTGCGCCACAGAGACACTTTGCAAAAAGTACATACTGACAAAGACTAATAAGCATTCATCTAGAACGTTTCCTAGAAAAACTTTAAAAAGTCAATAATCTGGAGAGTTTTTGTAAGATGTTTCTTCCAGCAACCAATGAAGAAACACATTGGTACTTTCGCATGATGAGTGAGTGCTTCAGGATCTCTTGCACTTACATGTGCAGCAGAGTACTGCACTGGAAGCATGCTGGGCCCATAACCCAGAGGTAGGCAGATTGAAACTATCCTTTGCTATATGCATTTTTTTTTTGTTCATTAAAGTAATCCAAAACTGGGATTGATATTTTAGCTTTTATTTTTACTTAAAGTACAATAACTTTTACCATTTTAATTTTTTTAATAGTATATTGACAGTATTGTTTTCTTTCAAAAATCCAATTAATTTTCTTTACCCGATTATTAAAATGGTAATTGACAAAAACAAACTACATTGTCACCAGAAGAGCAATACAAAATGTACAAGTGATATATTAAAATCATCTTTCCAGCTTGAATTTCAATGATGCATTGGGGCAACGATTTTGTGAGAAACATCTTCACCCTTAAATAAAGATTTTCTTAATTCCTTACCTGTGTGCTAATTAGATATCACCTTGTTTTCACATTAAACAGACTTCCACATGAGAAAGCAGCAAGGATGCAGTGGCGTTAATGTTTCCTGGTGTCAACCTGTATTATTTCAGTAGATATTGAAATGAGGATGCATCTTGCTGCCTTTCCAATGAAGCAAGTTTAATTTAGTAATAGGTGAAAAACCATCCCTACAAATATGTTAATCAGATACTTGGCTTTGTGGACACTTTTCAGAGAACAAATTAGTTAGCATAAAAATAAAGCCAGAAAATGAAGAGCTGTTTAATCACTCAATTGGATTTTTCTGCCAGCATTTTTCTTTTTCTCTGCAACCCACTGCTAAATTGTGCTTCCTAGCTGTTTTTATAAAATCACTGAATCAAATCTAACTCTGATTACATCAGAGAAGGCCAGGTACCCTACACCATAACAGGGGGTTTGAAATTTTGACTTGTCTACTTAAAGATCACCAAAATCTGATAACAAGGTCAATTAAGTCCCTGGGTGGGATTGAACCACCAACCTTTTGGTTAATAGCCTTACACACTAACTGATTGCGCCACCGCGACACTTTGCAAAAGTACATACTGACAAAGGCTAATAAGCATTCATCTAGAACGATTCCTAGAAACATTTTAAAAAGTCAATAATGTGGAGAGTTTTTGTATGATGTTTCTTCCATCAACCAATGAAGAAACACATTGGTACTTTCCCATGATGAGTGAGTGCTTCAGGATCTCTTGCACTTACATGTGCAGCAGAGTACTGTAATGGAAGCATGCTGGGTCCATAACCCAGAGGTAGGCAGATTGAAACTATCCTCTGCTATATGCATTTTTTTTTTGTTAATTAAAGTAATCCAAAACTGGGATTGATATTTTTGCTCTTTTATTTTTACTTAAAGTACAATAACTTTTACCATTTTAATTTGTTTTAATAGTATATTGACAGTATTGTTTTCTTTCAAAAATCCAATTAATTTTCTTTACCCGATTATTAAAATGGTAATTGACAAAAGCAAACTACATTGTCACCAGAAGAGCAATACAAAATGTACAAGTGATATATTAAAATCATCTTTCCAGCTTGAATTTCAATGATGCATTGGGGCAACGATTTTGTGAGAAACATCTTCACCCTTAAATAAAGATTTTCTTAATTCCTTACCTGTGTGCTAATTAGATATCACCTTGTTTTCACATTAAACAGACTTCCACATGAGAAAGCAGCAAGGATGCAGTGGCGTTAATGTTTCCTGGTGTCAACCTGTATTATTTCAGTAGATATTGAAATGAGGATGCATCTTGCTGCCTTTCCAATGAAGCAAGTTTAATTTAGTAATAGGTGAAAAACCATCCCTACAAAGATGTTAATCAGATACTTGGCTTTGTGGACACTTTTCAGAGAACAAATTTGTTAGCATAAAAATAAAGCCAGAAAATGAAGAGCTGTTTAATCAGTCAATTGGATTTTTTTGCCAGCATATTTCTTTTTCTCTGCAACCCACTGCTAAATTGTGCTTCCTAGCTGTTTTTATAAAATCACTGAATCAAATCTAACTCTGATTACATCAGAGAAGGCCGGGTACCCTACACCATAACAGGGGTTTTCGAAATTTTGACTTGTCTACTTAAATATCACCAAAATCTGATCACAAGGTCAATTACGTCCCTGGGTGGGATTGAACCACCAACCTTTTGATTAATAGCTGAACACACTAACCGATTGCGCCACAGAGACACTTTGCAAAAAGTACATACTGACAAAGACTAATAAGCATTCATCTAGAACGTTTCCTAGAAAAACTTTAAAAAGTCAATAATCTGGAGAGTTTTTGTAAGATGTTTCTTCCAGCAACCAATGAAGAAACACATTGGTACTTTCGCATGATGAGTGAGTGCTTCAGGATCTCTTGCACTTACATGTGCAGCAGAGTACTGCACTGGAAGCATGCTGGGCCCATAACCCAGAGGTAGGCAGATTGAAACTATCCTTTGCTATATGCATTTTTTTTTTGTTCATTAAAGTAATCCAAAACTGGGATTGATATTTTAGCTTTTATTTTTACTTAAAGTACAATAACTTTTACCATTTTAATTTTTTTTAATAGTATATTGACAGTATTGTTTTCTTTCAAAAATCCAATTAATTTTCTTTACCCGATTATTAAAATGGTAATTGACAAAAACAAACTACATTGTCACCAGAAGAGCAATACAAAATGTACAAGTGATATATTAAAATCATCTTTTCAGCTTGAATTTCAATGATGCATTGGGGCAACGATTTTGTGAGAAACATCTTCACCCTTAAATAAAGATTTTCTTAATTCCTTACCTGTGTGCTAATTAGATATCACCTTGTTTTCACATTAAACAGACTTCCACATGAGAAAGCAGCAAGGATGCAGTGGCGTTAATGTTTCCTGGTGTCAACCTGTATTATTTCAGTAGATATTGAAATGAGGATGCATCTTGCTGCCTTTCCAATGAAGCAAGTTTAATTTAGTAATAGGTGAAAAACCATCACTACAAATATGTTAATCAGATACTTGGCTTTGTGGACACTTTTCAGAGAACAAATTAGTTAGCATAAAAATAAAGCCAGAAAATGAAGAGCTGTTTAATCATTCAATTGGATTTTTCTGCCAGCATATTTCTTTTTCTCTGCAACCCACTGCTAAATTGTGCTTCCTAGCTGTTTTTATAAAATCACTGAATCAAATCTAACTCTGATTACATCAGAGAAGGCCAGGTACCCTACACCATAAGAGGGGGTTTGCAATTTTGACTTGTCTACTTAAATATCACCAAAATCTGATCACAAGGTCAATTACGTCCCTGGGTGGGATTGAACCACCAACCTTTTGATTAATAGCTGAACACACTAACCGATTGCGCCACAGAGACACTTTGCGAAAAGTATATACTGACAAAGACTAATAAGCATTCATCTAGAACGTTTCCTAGAAAAACTTTAAAAAGTCAATAATCTGGAGAGTGTTTGTAAGATGTTTCTTCCAGCAACCAATGAAGAAACACATTGGTACTTTCGCATGATGAGTGAGTGCTTCAGGATCTCTTGCACTTACATGTGCAGCAGAGTACTGCAATGGAAGCATGCTGGGTCCATAACCCAGAGGTAGGCAGATTGAAACTATCCTTTGCTATATGCATTTTTTTTTGTTCATTAAAGTAATCCAAAACTGGGATTGATATTTTAGCTTTTATTTTTACTTAAAGTACAATAACTTTTACCATTTTAATTTGTTTTAATAGTATATTGACAGTATTGTTTTCTTTCAAAAATCCAATTAATTTTCTTTACCCTATTATTAAAATGGTAATTGACAAAAACAAACTACATTGTCACCAGAAGAGCAATACAAAATGTACAAGTGATATATTAAAATCATCTTTCCAGCTTGAATTTCAATGATGCATTGGGGCAACGATTTTGTGAGAAACATCTTCACCCTTAAATAAAGATTTTCTTAATTCCTTACCTGTGTGCTAATTAGATATCACCTTGTTTTCACATTAAACAGACTTCCACATGAGAAAGCAGCAAGGATGCAGTGGCGTTAATGTTTCCTGGTGTCAACCTGTATTATTTCAGTAGATATTGAAATGAGGATGCATCTTGCTGCCTTTCCAATGAAGCAAGTTTAATTTAGTAATAGGTGAAAAACCATCCCTACAAATATGTTAATCAGATACTTGGCTTTGTGGACACTTTTCAGAGAACAAATTAGTTAGCATAAAAATAAAGCCAGAAAATGAAGAGCTGTTTAATCACTCAATTGGATTTTTCTGCCAGCATTTTTCTTTTTCTCTGCAACCCACTGCTAAATTGTGCTTCCTAGCTGTTTTTATAAAATCACTGAATCAAATCTAACTCTGATTACATCAGAGAAGGCCAGGTACCCTATACCATAACAGGGGGTTTGAAATTTTGACTTGTCTACTTAAAGATCACCAAAATCTGATAACAAGGTCAATTAAGTCCCTGGGTGGGATTGAACCACCAACCTTTTGGTTAATAGCCTTACACACTAACTGATTGCGCCACCGCGACACTTTGCAAAAGTACATACTGACAAAGGCTAATAAGCATTCATCTAGAACGATTCCTAGAAACATTTTAAAAAGTCAATAATGTGGAGAGTTTTTGTATGATGTTTCTTCCATCAACCAATGAAGAAACACATTGGTACTTTCCCATGATGAGTGAGTGCTTCAGGATCTCTTGCACTTACATGTGCAGCAGAGTACTGTAATGGAAGCATGCTGGGTCCATAACCCAGAGGTAGGCAGATTGAAACTATCCTCTGCTATATGCATTTTTTTTTTGTTAATTAAAGTAATCCAAAACTGGGATTGATATTTTTGCTCTTTTATTTTTACTTAAAGTACAATAACTTTTACCATTTTAATTTGTTTTAATAGTATATTGACAGTATTGTTTTCTTTCAAAAATCCAATTAATTTTCTTTACCCGATTATTAAAATGGTTATTGACAAAAGCAAACTACATTGTCACCAGAAGAGCAATACAAAATGTACAAGTGATATATTAAAATCATCTTTCCAGCTTGAATTTCAATGATGCATTGGGGCAACGATTTTGTGAGAAACATCTTCACCCTTAAATAAAGATTTTCTTAATTCCTTACCTGTGTGCTAATTAGATATCACCTTGTTTTCACATTAAACAGACTTCCACATGAGAAAGCAGCAAGGATGCAGTGGCGTTAATGTTTCCTGGTGTCAACCTGTATTATTTCAGTAGATATTGAAATGAGGATGCATCTTGCTGCCTTTCCAATGAAGCAAGTTTAATTTAGTAATAGGTGAAAAACCATCCCTACAAAGATGTTAATCAGATACTTGGCTTTGTGGACACTTTTCAGAGAACAAATTTGTTAGCATAAAAATAAAGCCAGAAAATGAAGAGCTGTTTAATCAGTCAATTGGATTTTTTTGCCAGCATATTTCTTTTTCTCTGCAACCCACTGCTAAATTGTGCTTCCTAGCTGTTTTTATAAAATCACTGAATCAAATCTAACTCTGATTACATCAGAGAAGGCCAGGTACCCTACACCATAACAGGGGTTTTCGAAATTTTGACTTGTCTACTTAAATATCACCAAAATCTGATCACAAGGTCAATTACATCCCTGGGTGGGATTGAACCACCAACCTTTTGATTAATAGCTGAACACACTAACCGATTGCGCCACAGAGACACTTTGCAAAAAGTACATACTGACAAAGACTAATAAGCATTCATCTAGAACGTTTCCTAGAAAAACTTTAAAAAGTCAATAATCTGGAGAGTTTTTGTAAGATGTTTCTTCCAGCAACCAATGAAGAAACACATTGGTACTTTCGCATGATGAGTGAGTGCTTCAGGATCTCTTGCACTTACATGTGCAGCAGAGTACTGCACTGGAAGCATGCTGGGCCCATAACCCAGAGGTAGGCAGATTGAAACTATCCTTTGCTATATGCATTTTTTTTTTTGTTCATTAAAGTAATCCAAAACTGGGATTGATATTTTAGCTTTTATTTTTACTTAAAGTACAATAACTTTTACCATTTTAATTTGTTTTAATAGTATATTGACAGTATTGTTTTCTTTCAAAAATCCAATTAATTTTCTTTACCCGATTATTAAAATGGTAATTGACAAAAGCAAACTACATTGTCACCAGAAGAGCAATACAAAATGTACAAGTGATATATTAAAATCATCTTTCCAGCTTGAATTTCAATGATGCATTGGGGCAACGATTTTGTGAGAAACATCTTCACCCTTAAATAAAGATTTTCTTAATTCCTTACCTGTGTGCTAATTAGATATCACCTTGTTTTCACATTAAACAGACTTCCACATGAGAAAGCAGCAAGGATGCAGTGGCGTTAATGTTTCCTGGTGTCAACCTGTATTATTTCAGTAGATATTGAAATGAGGATGCATCTTGCTGCCTTTCCAATGAAGCAAGTTTAATTTAGTAATAGGTGAAAAACCATCCCTACAAAGATGTTAATCAGATACTTGGCTTTGTGGACACTTTTCAGAGAACAAATTTGTTAGCATAAAAATAAAGCCAGAAAATGAAGAGCTGTTTAATCAGTCAATTGGATTTTTTTGCCAGCATATTTCTTTTTCTCTGCAACCCACTGCTAAATTGTGCTTCCTAGCTGTTTTTATAAAATCACTGAATCAAATCTAACTCTGATTACATCAGAGAAGGCCAGGTACCCTACACCATAACAGGGGTTTTCGAAATTTTGACTTGTCTACTTAAATATCACCAAAATTTGATCACAAGGTCAATTACGTCCCTGGGTGGGATTGAACCACCAACCTTTTGATTAATAGCTGAACACACTAACCGATTGCGCCACAGAGACACTTTGCAAAAAGTACATACTGACAAAGACTAATAAGCATTCATCTAGAACGTTTCCTAGAAAAACTTTAAAAAGTCAATAATCTGGAGAGTTTTTGTAAGATGTTTCTTCCAGCAACCAATGAAGAAACACATTGGTACTTTCGCATGATGAGTGAGTGCTTCAGGATCTCTTGCACTTACATGTGCAGCAGAGTACTGCACTGGAAGCATGCTGGGCCCATAACCCAGAGGTAGGCAGATTGAAACTATCCTTTGCTATATGCATTTTTTTTTTGTTCATTAAAGTAATCCAAAACTGGGATTGATATTTTAGCTTTTATTTTTACTTAAAGTACAATAACTTTTACCATTTTAATTTGTTTTAATAGTATATTGACAGTATTGTTTTCTTTCAAAAATCCAATTAATTTTCTTTACCCGATTATTAAAATGGTAATTGACAAAAACAAACTACATTGTCACCAGAAGAGCAATACAAAATGTACAAGTGATATATTAAAATCATCTTTCCAGCTTGAATTTCAATGATGCATTGGGGCAACGATTTTGTGAGAAACATCTTCACCCTTAAATAAAGATTTTCTTAATTCCTTACCTGTGTGCTAATTAGATATCACCTTGTTTTCACATTAAACAGACTTCCACATGAGAAAGCAGCAAGGATGCAGTGGCGTTAATGTTTCCTGGTGTCAACCTGTATTATTTCAGTAGATATTGAAATGAGGATGCATCTTGCTGCCTTTCCAATGAAGCAAGTTTAATTTAGTAATAGGTGAAAAACCATCACTACAAATATGTTAATCAGATACTTGGCTTTGTGGACACTTTTCAGAGAACAAATTAGTTAGCATAAAAATAAAGCCAGAAAATGAAGAGCTGTTTAATCACTCAATTGGATTTTTCTGCCAGCATATTTCTTTTTCTCTGCAACCCACTGCTAAATTGTGCTTCCTAGCTGTTTTTATAAAATCACTGAATCAAATCTAACTCTGATTACATCAGAGAAGGCCAGGTACCCTACACCATAACAGGGGGTTTGAAATTTTGACTTGTCTACTTAAAGATCACCAAAATCTGATAACAAGGTCAATTAAGTCCCTGGGTGGGATTGAACCACCAACCTTTTGGTTAATAGCCTTACACACTAACTGATTGCGCCACAGCGACACTTTGCAAAACTATATACTGACAAAGGCTAATAAGCATTCATCTAGAACGATTCCTAGAAACATTTTAAAAAGTCAATAATGTGGAGAGTTTTTGTAAGATGTTTCTTCCATCAACCAATGAAGAAACACATTGGTACTTTCCCATGATGAGTGAGTGCTTCAGGATCTCTTGCACTTACATGTGCAGCAGAGTACTGTAATGGAAGCATGCTGGGTCCATAACCCAGAGGTAGGCAGATTGAAACTATCCTCTGCTATATGCATTTTTTTTGTTAATTAAAGTAATCCAAAACTGGGATTGATATTTTTGCTCTTTTATTTTTACTTAAAGTACAATAACTTTTACCATTTTAATTTGTTTTAATAGTATATTGACAGTATTGTTTTCTTTCAAAAATCCAATTAATTTTCTTTACCCGATTATTAAAATGGTAATTGACAAAAACAAACTACATTGTCACCAGAAGAGCAATACAAAATGTACAAGTGATATATTAAAATCATCTTTCCAGCTTGAATTTCAATGATGCATTGGGGCAACGATTTTGTGAGAAACATCTTCACCCTTAAATAAAGATTTTCTTAATTCCTTACCTGTGTGCTAATTAGATATCACCTTGTTTTCACATTAAACAGACTTCCACATGAGAAAACAGCAAAGATGCAGTGGCGTTAATGTTTCCTGGTGTCAACCTGTATTATTTCCGTAGATATTGAAATGAGGATGCATCTTGCTGCCTTTCCAATGAAGCAAGTTTAATTTAGTAATAGGTGAAAAACCATCCCTACAAAGATGTTAATCAGATACTTGGCTTTGTGGACACTTTTCAGAGAACAAATTTGTTATCATAAAAATAAAGCCAGAAAATGAAGAGCTGTTTAATCACTCAATTGGATTTTTCTGCCAGCATTTTTCTTTTTCTCTGCAACCCACTGCTAAATTGTGCTTCCTAGCTGATTTTTTATAAAATCACTTAATCAAATCTAACTCTGATTACATCAGAGAAGGCCAGGTACCCTACACCATAAGAGGGGGTTTGCAATTTTGACTTGTCTACTTAAATATCACCAAAATCTGATCACAAGGTCAATTACGTCCCTGGGTGGGACTGAACCACCAAACTTTTGACTAATAGCTGAACACACTAACCAATTGCGCCACAGAGACACTTTGCAAAAAGTCCATACTGACAAAGACTAATAAGCATTCATCTAGAACGTTTCCTAGAAAAACTTTAAAAAGTCAATAATCTGGAGAGTTTTTGTAAGATGTTTCTTCCAGCAACCAATGAAGAAACACATTGGTACTTTCCCATGATGAGTGAGTGCTTCAGGATCTCTTGCACTTACATGTGCAGCAGAGTACTGTAATGGAAGCATGCTGGGTCCATAACCCAGAGGTAGGCAGATTGAAACTATCCTCTGCTATATGCATTTTTTTTTTGTTAATTAAAGTAATCCAAAACTGGGATTGATATTTTTGCTCTTTTATTTTTACTTAAAGTACAATAACTTTTACCATTTTAATTTGTTTTAATAGTATATTGACAGTATTGTTTTCTTTCAAAAATCCAATTAATTTTCTTTACCCGATTATTAAAATGGTAATTGACAAAAGCAAACTACATTGTCACCAGAAGAGCAATACAAAATGTACAAGTGATATATTAAAATCATCTTTCCAGCTTGAATTTCAATGATGCATTGGGGCAACGATTTTGTGAGAAACATCTTCACCCTTAAATAAAGATTTTCTTAATTCCTTACCTGTGTGCTAATTAGATATCACCTTGTTTTCACATTAAACAGACTTCCACATGAGAAAGCAGCAAGGATGCAGTGGCGTTAATGTTTCCTGGTGTCAACCTGTATTATTTCAGTAGATATTGAAATGAGGATGCATCTTGCTGCCTTTCCAATGAAGCAAGTTTAATTTAGTAATAGGTGAAAAACCATCCCTACAAAGATGTTAATCAGATACTTGGCTTTGTGGACACTTTTCAGAGAACAAATTTGTTAGCATAAAAATAAAGCCAGAAAATGAAGAGCTGTTTAATCAGTCAATTGGATTTTTTTGCCAGCATATTTCTTTTTCTCTGCAACCCACTGCTAAATTGTGCTTCCTAGCTGTTTTTATAAAATCACTGAATCAAATCTAACTCTGATTACATCAGAGAAGGCCAGGTACCCTACACCAAAACAGGGGTTTTCGAAATTTTGACTTGTCTACTTAAATATCACCAAAATCTGATCACAAGGTCAATTACATCCCTGGGTGGGATTGAACCACCAACCTTTTGATTAATAGCTGAACACACTAACCGATTGCGCCACAGAGACACTTTGCAAAAAGTACATACTGACAAAGACTAATAAGCATTCATCTAGAACGTTTCCTAGAAAAACTTTAAAAAGTCAATAATCTGGAGAGTTTTTGTAAGATGTTTCTTCCAGCAACCAATGAAGAAACACATTGGTACTTTCGCATGATGAGTGAGTGCTTCAGGATCTCTTGCACTTACATGTGCAGCAGAGTACTGCACTGGAAGCATGCTGGGCCCATAACCCAGAGGTAGGCAGATTGAAACTATCCTTTGCTATATGCATTTTTTTTTTGTTCATTAAAGTAATCCAAAACTGGGATTGATATTTTAGCTTTTATTTTTACTTAAAGTACAATAACTTTTACCATTTTAATTTGTTTTAATAGTATATTGACAGTATTGTTTTCTTTCAAAAATCCAATTAATTTTCTTTACCCGATTATTAAAATGGTAATTGACAAAAGCAAACTACATTGTCACCAGAAGAGCAATACAAAATGTACAAGTGATATATTAAAATCATCTTTCCAGCTTGAATTTCAATGATGCATTGGGGCAACGATTTTGTGAGAAACATCTTCACCCTTAAATAAAGATTTTCTTAATTCCTTACCTGTGTGCTAATTAGATATCACCTTGTTTTCACATTAAACAGACTTCCACATGAGAAAGCAGCAAGGATGCAGTGGCGTTAATGTTTCCTGGTGTCAACCTGTATTATTTCAGTAGATATTGAAATGAGGATGCATCTTGCTGCCTTTCCAATGAAGCAAGTTTAATTTAGTAATAGGTGAAAAACCATCCCTACAAAGATGTTAATCAGATACTTGGCTTTGTGGACACTTTTCAGAGAACAAATTTGTTAGCATAAAAATAAAGCCAGAAAATGAAGAGCTGTTTAATCAGTCAATTGGATTTTTTTGCCAGCATATTTCTTTTTCTCTGCAACCCACTGCTAAATTGTGCTTCCTAGCTGTTTTTATAAAATCACTGAATCAAATCTAACTCTGATTACATCAGAGAAGGCCAGGTACCCTACACCATAACAGGGGTTTTCGAAATTTTGACTTGTCTACTTAAATATCACCAAAATCTGATCACAAGGTCAATTACGTCCCTGGGTGGGATTGAACCACCAACCTTTTGATTAATAGCTGAACACACTAACCGATTGCGCCACAGAGACACTTTGCAAAAAGTACATACTGACAAAGACTAATAAGCATTCATCTAGAACGTTTCCTAGAAAAACTTTAAAAAGTCAATAATCTGGAGAGTTTTTGTAAGATGTTTCTTCCAGCAACCAATGAAGAAACACATTGGTACTTTCGCATGATGAGTGAGTGCTTCAGGATCTCTTGCACTTACATGTGCAGCAGAGTACTGCACTGGAAGCATGCTGGGCCCATAACCCAGAGGTAGGCAGATTGAAACTATCCTTTGCTATATGCATTTTTTTTTTGTTCATTAAAGTAATCCAAAACTGGGATTGATATTTTAGCTTTTATTTTTACTTAAAGTACAATAACTTTTACCATTTTAATTTGTTTTAATAGTATATTGACAGTATTGTTTTCTTTCAAAAATCCAATTAATTTTCTTTACCCGATTATTAAAATGGTAATTGACAAAAACAAACTACATTGTCACCAGAAGAGCAATACAAAATGTACAAGTGATATATTAAAATCATCTTTCCAGCTTGAATTTCAATGATGCATTGGGGCAACGATTTTGTGAGAAACATCTTCAGCCTTAAATAAAGATTTTCTTAATTCCTTACCTGTGTGCTAATTAGATATCACCTTGTTTTCACATTAAACAGACTTCCACATGAGAAAGCAGCAAGGATGCAGTGGCGTTAATGTTTCCTGGTGTCAACCTGTATTATTTCAGTAGATATTGAAATGAGGATGCATCTTGCTGCCTTTCCAATGAAGCAAGTTTAATTTAGTAATAGGTGAAAAACCATCACTACAAATATGTTAATCAGATACTTGGCTTTGTGGACACTTTTCAGAGAACAAATTAGTTAGCATAAAAATAAAGCCAGAAAATGAAGAGCTGTTTAATCACTCAATTGGATTTTTCTGCCAGCATATTTCTTTTTCTCTGCAACCCACTGCTAAATTGTGCTTCCTAGCTGTTTTTATAAAATCACTGAATCAAATCTAACTCTGATTACATCAGAGAAGGCCAGGTACCCTACACCATAACAGGGGGTTTGAAATTTTGACTTGTCTACTTAAAGATCACCAAAATCTGATAACAAGGTCAATTAAGTCCCTGGGTGGGATTGAACCACCAACCTTTTGGTTAATAGCCTTACACACTAACT
This sequence comes from Pseudophryne corroboree, assembly GCF_028390025.1. NCBI lineage: Eukaryota > Metazoa > Chordata > Amphibia > Anura > Myobatrachidae > Pseudophryne > Pseudophryne corroboree. Next base: position 264,092 of record NW_026970067.1, read on the forward strand.
GATTGCGCCACAGCGACACTTTGCAAAACTATATACTGACAAAGGCTAATAAGCATTCATCTAGAACGATTCCTAGAAACATTTTAAAAAGTCAATAATGTGGAGAGTTTTTGTAAGATGTTTCTTCCATCAACCAATGAAGAAACACATTGGTACTTTCCCATGATGAGTGAGTGCTTCAGGATCTCTTGCACTTACATGTGCAGCAGAGTACTGTAATGGAAGCATGCTGGGTCCATAACCCAGAGGTAGGCAGATTGAAACTATCCTCTGCTATATGCATTTTTTTTGTTAATTAAAGTAATCCAAAACTGGGATTGATATTTTTGCTCTTTTATTTTTACTTAAAGTACAATAACTTTTACCATTTTAATTTGTTTTAATAGTATATTGACAGTATTGTTTTCTTTCAAAAATCCAATTAATTTTCTTTACCCGATTATTAAAATGGTAATTGACAAAAACAAACTACATTGTCACCAGAAGAGCAATACAAAATGTACAAGTGATATATTAAAATCATCTTTCCAGCTTGAATTTCAATGATGCATTGGGGCAACGATTTTGTGAGAAACATCTTCACCCTTAAATAAAGATTTTCTTAATTCCTTACCTGTGTGCTAATTAGATATCACCTTGTTTTCACATTAAACAGACTTCCACATGAGAAAACAGCAAAGATGCAGTGGCGTTAATGTTTCCTGGTGTCAACCTGTATTATTTCCGTAGATATTGAAATGAGGATGCATCTTGCTGCCTTTCCAATGAAGCAAGTTTAATTTAGTAATAGGTGAAAAACCATCCCTACAAAGATGTTAATCAGATACTTGGCTTTGTGGACACTTTTCAGAGAACAAATTTGTTATCATAAAAATAAAGCCAGAAAATGAAGAGCTGTTTAATCACTCAATTGGATTTTTCTGCCAGCATTTTTCTTTTTCTCTGCAACCCACTGCTAAATTGTGCTTCCTAGCTGATTTTTTATAAAATCACTTAATCAAATCTAACTCTGATTACATCAGAGAAGGCCAGGTACCCTACACCATAAGAGGGGGTTTGCAATTTTGACTTGTCTACTTAAATATCACCAAAATCTGATCACAAGGTCAATTACGTCCCTGGGTGGGACTGAACCACCAAACTTTTGACTAATAGCTGAACACACTAACCGATTGCGCCACAGAGACACTTTGCAAAAAGTACATACTGACAAAGACTAATAAGCATTCATCTAGAACGTTTCCTAGAAAAACTTTAAAAAGTCAATAATCTGGAGAGTTTTTGTAAGATGTTTCTTCCAGCAACCAATGAAGAAACACATTGGTACTTTCGCATGATGAGTGAGTGCTTCAGGATCTCTTGCACTTACATGTGCAGCAGAGTACTGCACTGGAAGCATGCTGGGCCCATAACCCAGAGGTAGGCAGATTGAAACTATCCTTTGCTATATGCATTTTTTTTTTGTTCATTAAAGTAATCCAAAACTGGGATTGATATTTTAGCTTTTATTTTTACTTAAAGTACAATAACTTTTACCATTTTAATTTGTTTTAATAGTATATTGACAGTATTGTTTTCTTTCAAAAATCCAATTAATTTTCTTTACCCGATTATTAAAATGGTAATTGACAAAAGCAAACTACATTGTCACCAGAAGAGCAATACAAAATGTACAAGTGATATATTAAAATCATCTTTCCAGCTTGAATTTCAATGATGCATTGGGGCAACGATTTTGTGAGAAACATCTTCACCCTTAAATAAAGATTTTCTTAATTCCTTACCTGTGTGCTAATTAGATATCACCTTGTTTTCACATTAAACAGACTTCCACATGAGAAAGCAGCAAGGATGCAGTGGCGTTAATGTTTCCTGGTGTCAACCTGTATTATTTCAGTAGATATTGAAATGAGGATGCATCTTGCTGCCTTTCCAATGAAGCAAGTTTAATTTAGTAATAGGTGAAAAACCATCCCTACAAAGATGTTAATCAGATACTTGGCTTTGTGGACACTTTTCAGAGAACAAATTTGTTAGCATAAAAATAAAGCCAGAAAATGAAGAGCTGTTTAATCAGTCAATTGGATTTTTTTGCCAGCATATTTCTTTTTCTCTGCAACCCACTGCTAAATTGTGCTTCCTAGCTGTTTTTATAAAATCACTGAATCAAATCTAACTCTGATTACATCAGAGAAGGCCAGGTACCCTACACCATAACAGGGGTTTTCGAAATTTTGACTTGTCTACTTAAATATCACCAAAATCTGATCACAAGGTCAATTACGTCCCTGGGTGGGATTGAACCACCAACCTTTTGATTAATAGCTGAACACACTAACCGATTGCGCCACAGAGACACTTTGCAAAAAGTACATACTGACAAAGACTAATAAGCATTCATCTAGAACGTTTCCTAGAAAAACTTTAAAAAGTCAATAATCTGGAGAGTTTTTGTAAGATGTTTCTTCCAGCAACCAATGAAGAAACATATTGGTACTTTCGCATGATGAGTGAGTGCTTCAGGATCTCTTGCACTTACATGTGCAGCAGAGTACTGCACTGGAAGCATGCTGGGCCCATAACCCAGAGGTAGGCAGATTGAAACTATCCTTTGCTATATGCATTTTTTTTTTGTTCATTAAAGTAATCCAAAACTGGGATTGATATTTTAGCTTTTATTTTTACTTAAAGTACAATAACTTTTACCATTTTAATTTGTTTTAATAGTATATTGACAGTATTGTTTTCTTTCAAAAATCCAATTAATTTTCTTTACCCGATTATTAAAATGGTAATTGACAAAAACAAACTACATTGTCACCAGAAGAGCAATACAAAATGTACAAGTGATATATTAAAATCATCTTTCCAGCTTGAATTTCAATGATGCATTGGGGCAACGATTTTGTGAGAAACATCTTCACCCTTAAATAAAGATTTTCTTAATTCCTTACCTGTGTGCTAATTAGATATCACCTTGTTTTCACATTAAACAGACTTCCACATGAGAAAGCAGCAAGGATGCAGTGGCGTTAATGTTTCCTGGTGTCAACCTGTATTATTTCAGTAGATATTGAAATGAGGATGCATCTTGCTGCCTTTCCAATGAAGCAAGTTTAATTTAGTAATAGGTGAAAAACCATCACTACAAATATGTTAATCAGATACTTGGCTTTGTGGACACTTTTCAGAGAACAAATTAGTTAGCATAAAAATAAAGCCAGAAAATGAAGAGCTGTTTAATCACTCAATTGGATTTTTCTGCCAGCATATTTCTTTTTCTCTGCAACCCACTGCTAAATTGTGCTTCCTAGCTGTTTTTATAAAATCACTGAATCAAATCTAACTCTGATTACATCAGAGAAGGCCAGGTACCCTACACCATAACAGGGGTTTTCGAAATTTTGACTTGTCTACTTAAAGATCACCAAAATCTGATAACAAGGTCAATTAAGTCCCTGGGTGGGATTGAACCACCAACCTTTTGGTTAATAGCCTTACACACTAACTGATTGCGCCACAGCGACACTTTGCAAAACTATATACTGACAAAGGCTAATAAGCATTCATCTAGAACGATTCCTAGAAACATTTTAAAAAGTCAATAATGTGGAGAGTTTTTGTAAGATGTTTCTTCCATCAACCAATGAAGAAACACATTGGTACTTTCCCATGATGAGTGAGTGCTTCAGGATCTCTTGCACTTACATGTGCAGCAGAGTACTGTAATGGAAGCATGCTGGGTCCATAACCCAGAGGTAGGCAGATTGAAACTATCCTCTGCTATATGCATTTTTTTTGTTAATTAAAGTAATCCAAAACTGGGATTGATATTTTTGCTCTTTTATTTTTACTTAAAGTACAATAACTTTTACCATTTTAATTTGTTTTAATAGTATATTGACAGTATTGTTTTCTTTCAAAAATCCAATTAATTTTCTTTACCCGATTATTAAAATGGTAATTGACAAAAACAAACTACATTGTCACCAGAAGAGCAATACAAAATGTACAAGTGATATATTAAAATCATCTTTCCAGCTTGAATTTCAATGATGCATTGGGGCAACGATTTTGTGAGAAACATCTTCACCCTTAAATAAAGATTTTCTTAATTCCTTACCTGTGTGCTAATTAGATATCACCTTGTTTTCACATTAAACAGACTTCCACATGAGAAAACAGCAAAGATGCAGTGGCGTTAATGTTTCCTGGTGTCAACCTGTATTATTTCCGTAGATATTGAAATGAGGATGCATCTTGCTGCCTTTCCAATGAAGCAAGTTTAATTTAGTAATAGGTGAAAAACCATCCCTACAAAGATGTTAATCAGATACTTGGCTTTGTGGACACTTTTCAGAGAACAAATTTGTTATCATAAAAATAAAGCCAGAAAATGAAGAGCTGTTTAATCACTCAATTGGATTTTTCTGCCAGCATTTTTCTTTTTCTCTGCAACCCACTGCTAAATTGTGCTTCCTAGCTGATTTTTTATAAAATCACTTAATCAAATCTAACTCTGATTACATCAGAGAAGGCCAGGTACCCTACACCATAAGAGGGGGTTTGCAATTTTGACTTGTCTACTTAAATATCACCAAAATCTGATCACAAGGTCAATTACGTCCCTGGGTGGGACTGAACCACCAAACTTTTGACTAATAGCTGAACACACTAACCAATTGCGCCACAGAGACACTTTGCAAAAAGTCCATACTGACAAAGACTAATAAGCATTCATCTAGAACGTTTCCTAGAAAAACTTTAAAAAGTCAATAATCTGGAGAGTTTTTGTAAGATGTTTCTTCCAGCAACCAATGAAGAAACACATTGGTACTTTCCCATGATGAGTGAGTGCTTCAGGATCTCTTGCACTTACATGTGCAGCAGAGTACTGTAATGGAAGCATGCTGGGTCCATAACCCAGAGGTAGGCAGATTGAAACTATCCTCTGCTATATGCATTTTTTTTTTGTTAATTAAAGTAATCCAAAACTGGGATTGATATTTTTGCTCTTTTATTTTTACTTAAAGTACAATAACTTTTACCATTTTAATTTGTTTTAATAGTATATTGACAGTATTGTTTTCTTTCAAAAATCCAATTAATTTTCTTTACCCGATTATTAAAATGGTAATTGACAAAAGCAAACTACATTGTCACCAGAAGAGCAATACAAAATGTACAAGTGATATATTAAAATCATCTTTCCAGCTTGAATTTCAATGATGCATTGGGGCAACGATTTTGTGAGAAACATCTTCACCCTTAAATAAAGATTTTCTTAATTCCTTACCTGTGTGCTAATTAGATATCACCTTGTTTTCACATTAAACAGACTTCCACATGAGAAAGCAGCAAGGATGCAGTGGCGTTAATGTTTCCTGGTGTCAACCTGTATTATTTCAGTAGATATTGAAATGAGGATGCATCTTGCTGCCTTTCCAATGAAGCAAGTTTAATTTAGTAATAGGTGAAAAACCATCCCTACAAAGATGTTAATCAGATACTTGGCTTTGTGGACACTTTTCAGAGAACAAATTTGTTAGCATAAAAATAAAGCCAGAAAATGAAGAGCTGTTTAATCAGTCAATTGGATTTTTTTGCCAGCATATTTCTTTTTCTCTGCAACCCACTGCTAAATTGTGCTTCCTAGCTGTTTTTATAAAATCACTGAATCAAATCTAACTCTGATTACATCAGAGAAGGCCAGGTACCCTACACCATAACAGGGGTTTTCGAAATTTTGACTTGTCTACTTAAATATCACCAAAATCTGATCACAAGGTCAATTACATCACTGGGTGGGATTGAACCACCAACCTTTTGATTAATAGCTGAACACACTAACCGATTGCGCCACAGAGACACTTTGCAAAAAGTACATACTGACAAAGACTAATAAGCATTCATCTAGAACGTTTCCTAGAAAAACTTTAAAAAGTCAATAATCTGGAGAGTTTTTGTAAGATGTTTCTTCCAGCAACCAATGAAGAAACACATTGGTACTTTCGCATGATGAGTGAGTGCTTCAGGATCTCTTGCACTTACATGTGCAGCAGAGTACTGCACTGGAAGCATGCTGGGCCCATAACCCAGAGGTAGGCAGATTGAAACTATCCTTTGCTATATGCATTTTTTTTTGTTCATTAAAGTAATCCAAAACTGGGATTGATATTTTAGCTTTTATTTTTACTTAAAGTACAATAACTTTTACCATTTTAATTTGTTTTAATAGTATATTGACAGTATTGTTTTCTTTCAAAAATCCAATTAATTTTCTTTACCCGATTATTAAAATGGTAATTGACAAAAGCAAACTACATTGTCACCAGAAGAGCAATACAAAATGTACAAGTGATATATTAAAATCATCTTTCCAGCTTGAATTTCAATGATGCATTGGGGCAACGATTTTGTGAGAAACATCTTCACCCTTAAATAAAGATTTTCTTAATTCCTTACCTGTGTGCTAATTAGATATCACCTTGTTTTCACATTAAACAGACTTCCACATGAGAAAGCAGCAAGGATGCAGTGGCGTTAATGTTTCCTGGTGTCAACCTGTATTATTTCAGTAGATATTGAAATGAGGATGCATCTTGCTGCCTTTCCAATGAAGCAAGTTTAATTTAGTAATAGGTGAAAAACCATCCCTACAAAGATGTTAATCAGATACTTGGCTTTGTGGACACTTTTCAGAGAACAAATTTGTTAGCATAAAAATAAAGCCAGAAAATGAAGAGCTGTTTAATCAGTCAATTGGATTTTTTTGCCAGCATATTTCTTTTTCTCTGCAACCCACTGCTAAATTGTGCTTCCTAGCTGTTTTTATAAAATCACTGAATCAAATCTAACTCTGATTACATCAGAGAAGGCCAGGTACCCTACACCATAACAGGGGTTTTCGAAATTTTGACTTGTCTACTTAAATATCACCAAAATCTGATCACAAGGTCAATTACGTCCCTGGGTGGGATTGAACCACCAACCTTTTGATTAATAGCTGAACACACTAACCGATTGCGCCACAGAGACACTTTGCAAAAAGTCCATACTGACAAAGACTAATAAGCATTCATCTAGAACGTTTCCTAGAAAAACTTTAAAAAGTCAATAATCTGGAGAGTTTTTGTAAGATGTTTCTTCCAGCAACCAATGAAGAAACACATTGGTACTTTCGCATGATGAGTGAGTGCTTCAGGATCTCTTGCACTTACATGTGCAGCAGAGTACTGCACTGGAAGCATGCTGGGCCCATAACCCAGAGGTAGGCAGATTGAAACTATCCTTTGCTATATGCATTTTTTTTTTGTTCATTAAAGTAATCCAAAACTGGGATTGATATTTTAGCTTTTATTTTTACTTAAAGTACAATAACTTTTACCATTTTAATTTGTTTTAATAGTATATTGACAGTATTGTTTTCTTTCAAAAATCCAATTAATTTTCTTTACCCGATTATTAAAATGGTAATTGACAAAAACAAACTACATTGTCACCAGAAGAGCAATACAAAATGTACAAGTGATATATTAAAATCATCTTTCCAGCTTGAATTTCAATGATGCATTGGGGCAACGATTTTGTGAGAAACATCTTCACCCTTAAATAAAGATTTTCTTAATTCCTTACCTGTGTGCTAATTAGATATCACCTTGTTTTCACATTAAACAGACTTCCACATGAGAAAGCAGCAAGGATGCAGTGGCGTTAATGTTTCCTGGTGTCAACCTGTATTATTTCAGTAGATATTGAAATGAGGATGCATCTTGCTGCCTTTCCAATGAAGCAAGTTTAATTTAGTAATAGGTGAAAAACCATCACTACAAATATGTTAATCAGATACTTGGCTTTGTGGACACTTTTCAGAGAACAAATTAGTTAGCATAAAAATAAAGCCAGAAAATGAAGAGCTGTTTAATCACTCAATTGGATTTTTCTGCCAGCATATTTCTTTTTCTTTGCAACCCACTGCTAAATTGTGCTTCCTAGCTGTTTTTATAAAATCACTGAATCAAATCTAACTCTGATTACATCAGAGAAGGCCAGGTACCCTACACCATAAGAGGGGGTTTGCAATTTTGACTTGTCTACTTAAATATCACCAAAATCTGATCACAAGGTCAATTACGTCCCTGGGTGGGATTGAACCACCAACCTTTTGATTAATAGCTGAACACACTAACCGATTGCGCCACAGAGACACTTTGCAAAAAGTATATACTGACAAAGACTAATAAGCATTCATCTAGAACGTTTCCTAGAAAAACTTTAAAAAGTCAATAATCTGGAGAGTGTTTGTAAGATGTTTCTTCCAGCAACCAATGAAGAAACACATTGGCACTTTCGCATGATGAGTGAGTGCTTCAGGATCTCTTGCACTTACATGTGCAGCAGAGTACTGCAATGGAAGCATGCTGGGTCCATAACCCAGAGGTAGGCAGATTGAAACTATCCTTTGCTATATGCATTTTTTTTTGTTCATTAAAGTAATCCAAAACTGGGATTGATATTTTAGCTTTTATTTTTACTTAAAGTACAATAACTTTTACCATTTTAATTTGTTTTAATAGTATATTGACAGTATTGTTTTCTTTCAAAAATCCACTTAATTTTCTTTACCCTATTATTAAAATGGTAATTGACAAAAACAAACTACATTGTCACCAGAAGAGCAATACAAAATGTACAAGTGATATATTAAAATCATCTTTCCAGCTTGAATTTCAATGATGCATTGGGGCAACGATTTTGTGAGAAACATCTTCACCCTTAAATAAAGATTTTCTTAATTCCTTACCTGTGTGCTAATTAGATATCACCTTGTTTTCACATTAAACAGACTTCCACATGAGAAAGCAGCAAGGATGCAGTGGCGTTAATGTTTCCTGGTGTCAACCTGTATTATTTCAGTAGATATTGAAATGAGGATGCATCTTGCTGCCTTTCCAATGAAGCAAGTTTAATTTAGTAATAGGTGAAAAACCATCACTACAAATATGTTAATCAGATACTTGGCTTTGTGGACACTTTTCAGAGAACAAATTAGTTAGCATAAAAATAAAGCCAGAAAATGAAGAGCTGTTTAATCACTCAATTGGATTTTTCTGCCAGCATTTTTCTTTTTCTCTGCAACCCACTGCTAAATTGTGCTTCCTAGCTGTTTTTATAAAATCACTGAATCAAATCTAACTCTGATTACATCAGAGAAGGCCAGGTACCCTACACCATAACAGGGGGTTTGAAATTTTGACTTGTCTACTTAAAGATCACCAAAATCTGATAACAAGGTCAATTAAGTCCCTGGGTGGGATTGAACCACCAACCTTTTGGTTAATAGCCTTACACACTAACTGATTGCGCCACCGCGACACTTTGCAAAAGTACATACTGACAAAGGCTAATAAGCATTCATCTAGAACGATTCCTAGAAACATTTTAAAAAGTCAATAATGTGGAGAGTTTTTGTATGATGTTTCTTCCATCAACCAATGAAGAAACACATTGGTACTTTCCCATGATGAGTGAGTGCTTCAGGATCTCTTGCACTTACATGTGCAGCAGAGTACTGTAATGGAAGCATGCTGGGTCCATAACCCAGAGGTAGGCAGATTGAAACTATCCTCTGCTATATGCATTTTTTTTTTGTTAATTAAAGTAATCCAAAACTGGGATTGATATTTTTGCTCTTTTATTTTTACTTAAAGTACAATAACTTTTACCATTTTAATTTGTTTTAATAGTATATTGACAGTATTGTTTTCTTTCAAAAATCCAATTAATTTTCTTTACCCGATTATTAAAATGGTAATTGACAAAAACAAACTACATTGTCACCAGAAGAGCAATACAAAATGTACAAGTGATATATTAAAATCATCTTTCCAGCTTGAATTTCAATGATGCATTGGGGCAACGATTTTGTGAGAAACATCTTCACCCTTAAATAAAGATTTTCTTAATTCCTTACCTGTGTGCTAATTAGATATCACCTTGTTTTCACATTAAACAGACTTCCACATGAGAAAGCAGCAAGGATGCAGTGGCGTTAATGTTTCCTGGTGTCAACCTGTATTATTTCAGTAGATATTGAAATGAGGATGCATCTTGCTGCCTTTCCAATGAAGAAAGTTTAATTTAGTAATAGGTGAAAAACCATCCCTACAAAGATGTTAATCAGATACTTGGCTTTGTGGACACTTTTCAGAGAACAAATTTGTTAGCATAAAAATAAAGCCAGAAAATGAAGAGCTGTTTAATCAGTCAATTGGATTTTTTTGCCAGCATATTTCTTTTTCTCTGCAACCCACTGCTAAATTGTGCTTCCTAGCTGTTTTTATAAAATCACTGAATCAAATCTAACTCTGATTACATCAGAGAAGGCCAGGTACCCTACACCATAACAGGGGTTTTCGAAATTTTGACTTGTCTACTTAAATATCACCAAAATCTGATCACAAGGTCAATTACGTCCCTGGGTGGGATTGAACCACCAACCTTTTGATCAATAGCTGAACACACTAACCGATTGCGCCACAGAGACACTTTGCAAAAAGTACATACTGACAAAGACTAATAAGCATTCATCTAGAACGTTTCCTAGAAAAACTTTAAAAAGTCAATAATCTGGAGAGTTTTTGTAAGATGTTTCTTCCAGCAACCAATGAAGAAACACATTGGTACTTTCGCATGATGAGTGAGTGCTTCAGGATCTCTTGCACTTACATGTGCAGCAGAGTACTGCACTGGAAGCATGCTGGGCCCATAACCCAGAGGTAGGCAGATTGAAACTATCCTTTGCTATATGCATTTTTTTTTTGTTCATTAAAGTAATCCAAAACTGGGATTGATATTTTAGCTTTTATTTTTACTTAAAGTACAATAACTTTTACCATTTTAATTTGTTTTAATAGTATATTGACAGTATTGTTTTCTTTCAAAAATCCAATTAATTTTCTTTACCCGATTATTAAAATGGTAATTGACAAAAACAAACTACATTGTCACCAGAAGAGCAATACAAAATGTACAAGTGATATATTAAAATCATCTTTCCAGCTTGAATTTCAATGATGCATTGGGGCAACGATTTTGTGAGAAACATCTTCACCCTTAAATAAAGATTTTCTTAATTCCTTACCTGTGTGCTAATTAGATATCACCTTGTTTTCACATTAAACAGACTTCCACATGAGAAAGCAGCAAGGATGCAGTGGCGTTAATGTTTCCTGGTGTCAACCTGTATTATTTCAGTAGATATTGAAATGAGGATGCATCTTGCTGCCTTTCCAATGAAGCAAGTTTAATTTAGTAATAGGTGAAAAACCATCACTACAAATATGTTAATCAGATACTTGGCTTTGTGGACACTTTTCAGAGAACAAATTAGTTAGCATAAAAATAAAGCCAGAAAATGAAGAGCTGTTTAATCACTCAATTGGATTTTTCTGCCAGCATATTTCTTTTTCTCTGCAACCCACTGCTAAATTGTGCTTCCTAGCTGTTTTTATAAAATCACTGAATCAAATCTAACTCTGATTACATCAGAGAAGGCCAGGTACCCTACACCATAACAGGGGGTTTGAAATTTTGACTTGTCTACTTAAAGATCACCAAAATCTGATAACAAGGTCAATTAAGTCCCTGGGTGGGATTGAACCACCAACCTTTTGGTTAATAGCCTTACACACTAACTGATTGCGCCACCGCGACACTTTGCAAAAGTACTTACTGACAAAGGCTAATAAGCATTCATCTAGAACGATTCCTAGAAACATTTTAAAAAGTCAATAATGTGGAGAGTTTTTGTATGATGTTTCTTCCATCAACCAATGAAGAAACACATTGGTACTTTCCCATGATGAGTGAGTGCTTCAGGATCTCTTGCACTTACATGTGCAGCAGAGTACTGTAATGGAAGCATGCTGGGTCCATAACCCAGAGGTAGGCAGATTGAAACTATCCTCTGCTATATGCATTTTTTTTTTGTTAATTAAAGTAATCCAAAACTGGGATTGATATTTTTGCTCTTTTATTTTTACTTAAAGTACAATAACTTTTACCATTTTAATTTGTTTTAATAGTATATTGACAGTATTGTTTTCTTTCAAAAATCCAATTAATTTTCTTTACCCGATTATTAAAATGGTAATTGACAAAAACAAACTACATTGTCACCAGAAGAGCAATACAAAATGTACAAGTGATATATTAAAATCATCTTTCCAGCTTGAATTTCAATGATGCATTGGGGCAACGATTTTGTGAGAAACATCTTCACCCTTAAATAAAGATTTTCTTAATTCCTTACCTGTGTGCTAATTAGATATCACCTTGTTTTCACATTAAACAGACTTCCACATGAGAAAGCAGCAAGGATGCAGTGGCGTTAATGTTTCCTGGTGTCAACCTGTATTATTTCAGTAGATATTGAAATGAGGATGCATCTTGCTGCCTTTCCAATGAAGCAAGTTTAATTTAGTAATAGGTGAAAAACCATCACTACAAATATGTTAATCAGATACTTGGCTTTGTGGACACTTTTCAGAGAACAAATTTGTTAGCATAAAAATAAAGCCAGAAAATGAAGAGCTGTTTAATCAGTCAATTGGATTTTTTTGCCAGCATATTTCTTTTTCTCTGCAACCCACTGCTAAATTGTGCTTCCTAGCTGTTTTTATAAAATCACTGAATCAAATCTAACTCTGATTACATCAGAGAAGGCCAGGTACCTTACACCATAACAGGGGTTTTCGAAATTTTGACTTGTCTACTTAAATATCACCAAAATCTGATCACAAGGTCAATTACGTCCCTGGGTGGGATTGAATCACCAACCTTTTGATTAATAGCTGAACACACTAACCGATTGCGCCACAGAGACACTTTGCAAAAAGTACATACTGACAAAGACTAATAAGCATTCATCTAGAACGTTTCCTAGAAAAACTTTAAAAAGTCAATAATCTGGAGAGTTTTTGTAAGATGTTTCTTCCAGCAACCAATGAAGAAACACATTGGTACTTTCGCATGATGAGTGAGTGCTTCAGGATCTCTTGCACTTACATGTGCAGCAGAGTACTGCACTGGAAGCATGCTGGGCCCATAACCCAGAGGTAGGCAGATTGAAACTATCCTTTGCTATATGCATTTTTTTTTTGTTCATTAAAGTAATCCAAAACTGGGATTGATATTTTAGCTTTTATTTTTACTTAAAGTACAATAACTTTTACCATTTTAATTTGTTTTAATAGTATATTGACAGTATTGTTTTCTTTCAAAAATCCAATTAATTTTCTTTACCCGATTATTAAAATGGTAATTGACAAAAACAAACTACATTGTCACCAGAAGAGCAATACAAAATGTACAAGTGATATATTAAAATCATCTTTCCAGCTTGAATTTCAATGATGCATTGGGGCAACGATTTTGTGAGAAACATCTTCACCCTTAAATAAAGATTTTCTTAATTCCTTACCTGTGTGCTAATTAGATATCACCTTGTTTTCACATTAAACAGACTTCCACATGAGAAAGCAGCAAGGATGCAGTGGCGTTAATGTTTCCTGGTGTCAACCTGTATTATTTCAGTAGATATTGAAATGAGGATGCATCTTGCTGCCTTTCCAATGAAGCAAGTTTAATTTAGTAATAGGTGAAAAACCATCACTACAAATATGTTAATCAGATACTTGGCTTTGTGGACACTTTTCAGAGAACAAATTAGTTAGCATAAAAATAAAGCCAGAAAATGAAGAGCTGTTTAATCACTCAATTGGATTTTTCTGCCAGCATATTTCTTTTTCTCTGCAACCCACTGCTAAATTGTGCTTCCTAGCTGTTTTTATAAAATCACTGAATCAAATCTAACTCTGATTACATCAGAGAAGGCCAGGTACCCTACACCATAACAGGGGGTTTGAAATTTTGACTTGTCTACTTAAAGATCACCAAAATCTGATAACAAGGTCAATTAAGTCCCTGGGTGGGATTGAACCACCAACCTTTTGGTTAATAGCCTTACACACTAACTGATTGCGCCACAGCGACACTTTGCAAAACTATATACTGACAAAGGCTAATAAGCATTCATCTAGAACGATTCCTAGAAACATTTTAAAAAGTCAATAATGTGGAGAGTTTTTGTAAGATGTTTCTTCCATCAACCAATGAAGAAACACATTGGTACTTTCCCATGATGAGTGAGTGCTTCAGGATCTCTTGCACTTACATGTGCAGCAGAGTACTGTAATGGAAGCATGCTGGGTCCATAACCCAGAGGTAGGCAGATTGAAACTATCCTCTGCTATATGCATTTTTTTTGTTAATTAAAGTAATCCAAAACTGGGATTGATATTTTTGCTCTTTTATTTTTACTTAAAGTACAATAACTTTTACCATTTTAATTTGTTTTAATAGTATATTGACAGTATTGTTTTCTTTCAAAAATCCAATTAATTTTCTTTACCCGATTATTAAAATGGTAATTGACAAAAACAAACTACATTGTCACCAGAAGAGCAATACAAAATGTACAAGTGATATATTAAAATCATCTTTCCAGCTTGAATTTCAATGATGCATTGGGGCAACGATTTTGTGAGAAACATCTTCACCCTTAAATAAAGATTTTCTTAATTCCTTACCTGTGTGCTAATTAGATATCACCTTGTTTTCACATTAAACAGACTTCCACATGAGAAAACAGCAAAGATGCAGTGGCGTTAATGTTTCCTGGTGTCAACCTGTATTATTTCCGTAGATATTGAAATGAGGATGCATCTTGCTGCCTTTCCAATGAAGCAAGTTTAATTTAGTAATAGGTGAAAAACCATCCCTACAAAGATGTTAATCAGATACTTGGCTTTGTGGACACTTTTCAGAGAACAAATTTGTTATCATAAAAATAAAGCCAGAAAATGAAGAGCTGTTTAATCACTCAATTGGATTTTTCTGCCAGCATTTTTCTTTTTCTCTGCAACCCACTGCTAAATTGTGCTTCCTAGCTGATTTTTTATAAAATCACTTAATCAAATCTAACTCTGATTACATCAGAGAAGGCCAGGTACCCTACACCATAACAGGGGTTTTCGAAATTTTGACTTGTCTACTTAAATATCACCAAAATCTGATCACAAGGTCAATTACGTCCCTGGGTGGGATTGAACCACCAACCTTTTGACTAATAGCTGAACACACTAACCGATTGCGCCACAGAGACACTTTGCAAAAAGTCCATACTGACAAAGACTAATAAGCATTCATCTAGAACGTTTCCTAGAAAAACTTTAAAAAGTCAATAATCTGGAGAGTTTTTGTAAGATGTTTCTTCCAGCAACCAATGAAGAAACACATTGGTACTTTCCCATGATGAGTGAGTGCTTCAGGATCTCTTGCACTTACATGTGCAGCAGAGTACTGTAATGGAAGCATGCTGGGTCCATAACCCAGAGGTAGGCAGATTGAAACTATCCTCTGCTATATGCATTTTTTTTTTGTTAATTAAAGTAATCCAAAACTGGGATTGATATTTTTGCTCTTTTATTTTTACTTAAAGTACAATAACTTTTACCATTTTAATTTGTTTTAATAGTATATTGACAGTATTGTTTTCTTTCAAAAATCCAATTAATTTTCTTTACCCGATTATTAAAATGGTAATTGACAAAAGCAAACTACATTGTCACCAGAAGAGCAATACAAAATGTACAAGTGATATATTAAAATCATCTTTCCAGCTTGAATTTCAATGATGCATTGGGGCAACGATTTTGTGAGAAACATCTTCACCCTTAAATAAAGATTTTCTTAATTCCTTACCTGTGTGCTAATTAGATATCACCTTGTTTTCACATTAAACAGACTTCCACATGAGAAAGCAGCAAGGATGCAGTGGCGTTAATGTTTCCTGGTGTCAACCTGTATTATTTCAGTAGATATTGAAATGAGGATGCATCTTGCTGCCTTTCCAATGAAGCAAGTTTAATTTAGTAATAGGTGAAAAACCATCCCTACAAAGATGTTAATCAGATACTTGGCTTTGTGGACACTTTTCAGAGAACAAATTTGTTAGCATAAAAATAAAGCCAGAAAATGAAGAGCTGTTTAATCAGTCAATTGGATTTTTTTGCCAGCATATTTCTTTTTCTCTGCAACCCACTGCTAAATTGTGCTTCCTAGCTGTTTTTATAAAATCACTGAATCAAATCTAACTCTGATTACATCAGAGAAGGCCAGGTACCCTACACCATAACAGGGGTTTTCGAAATTTTGACTTGTCTACTTAAATATCACCAAAATCTGATCACAAGGTCAATTACGTCCCTGGGTGGGATTGAACCACCAACCTTTTGATTAATAGCTGAACACACTAACCGATTGCGCCACAGAGACACTTTGCAAAAAGTACATACTGACAAAGACTAATAAGCATTCATCTAGAACGTTTCCTAGAAAAACTTTAAAAAGTCAATAATCTGGAGAGTTTTTGTAAGATGTTTCTTCCAGCAACCAATGAAGAAACACATTGGTACTTTCGCATGATGAGTGAGTGCTTCAGGATCTCTTGCACTTACATGTGTAGCAGAGTACTGCACTGGAAGCATGCTGGGCCCATAACCCAGAGGTAGGCAGATTGAAACTATCCTTTGCTATATGCATTTTTTTTTGTTCATTAAAGTAATCCAAAACTGGGATTGATATTTTAGCTTTTATTTTTACTTAAAGTACAATAACTTTTACCATTTTAATTTTTTTTAATAGTATATTGACAGTATTGTTTTCTTTCAAAAATCCAATTAATTTTCTTTACCCGATTATTAAAATGGTAATTGACAAAAACAAACTACATTGTCACCAGAAGAGCAATACAAAATGTACAAGTGATATATTAAAATCATCTTTCCAGCTTGAATTTCAATGATGCATTGGGGCAACGATTTTGTGAGAAACATCTTCACCCTTAAATAAAGATTTTCTTAATTCCTTACCTGTGTGCTAATTAGATATCACCTTGTTTTCACATTAAACAGACTTCCACATGAGAAAGCAGCAAGGATGCAGTGGCGTTAATGTTTCCTGGTGTCAACCTGTATTATTTCAGTAGATATTGAAATGAGGATGCATCTTGCTGCCTTTCCAATGAAGCAAGTTTAATTTAGTAATAGGTGAAAAACCATCACTACAAATATGTTAATCAGATACTTGGCTTTGTGGACACTTTTCAGAGAACAAATTAGTTAGCATAAAAATAAAGCCAGAAAATGAAGAGCTGTTTAATCACTCAATTGGATTTTTCTGCCAGCATATTTCTTTTTCTCTGCAACCCACTGCTAAATTGTGCTTCCTAGCTGTTTTTATAAAATCACTGAATCAAATCTAACTCTGATTACATCAGAGAAGGCCAGGTACCCTACACCATAAGAGGGGGTTTGCAATTTTGACTTGTCTACTTAAATATCACCAAAATCTGATCACAAGGTCAATTACGTCCCTGGGTGGGATTGAACCACCAACCTTTTGATTAATAGCTGAACACACTAACCGATTGCGCCACAGACACTTTGCAAAAAGTATATACTGACAAAGACTAATAAGCATTCATCTAGAACGTTTCCTAGAAAAACTTTAAAAAGTCAATAATCTGGAGAGTGTTTGTAAGATGTTTCTTCCAGCAACCAATGAAGAAACACATTGGTACTTTCGCATGATGAGTGAGTGCTTCAGGATCTCTTGCACTTACATGTGCAGCAGAGTACTGCAATGGAAGCATGCTGGGTCCATAACCCAGAGGTAGGCAGATTGAAACTATCCTTTGCTATATGCATTTTTTTTTGTTCATTAAAGTAATCCAAAACTGGGATTGATATTTTAGCTTTTATTTTTACTTAAAGTACAATAACTTTTACCATTTTAATTTGTTTTAATAGTATATTGACAGTATTGTTTTCTTTCAAAAATCCACTTAATTTTCTTTACCCTATTATTAAAATGGTAATTGACAAAAACAAACTACATTGTCACCAGAAGAGCAATACAAAATGTACAAGTGATATATTAAAATCATCTTTCCAGCTTGAATTTCAATGATGCATTGGGGCAACGATTTTGTGAGAAACATCTTCACCCTTAAATAAAGATTTTCTTAATTCCTTACCTGTGTGCTAATTAGATATCACCTTGTTTTCACATTAAACAGACTTCCACATGAGAAAGCAGCAAGGATGCAGTGGCGTTAATGTTTCCTGGTGTCAACCTGTATTATTTCAGTAGATATTGAAATGAGGATGCATCTTGCTGCCTTTCCAATGAAGCAAGTTTAATTTAGTAATAGGTGAAAAACCATCCCTACAAATATGTTAATCAGATACTTGGCTTTGTGGACACTTTTCAGAGAACAAATTAGTTAGCATAAAAATAAAGCAAGAAAATGAAGAGCTGTTTAATCACTCAATTGGATTTTTCTGCCAGCATTTTTCTTTTTCTCTGCAACCCACTGCTAAATTGTGCTTCCTAGCTGTTTTTATAAAATCACTGAATCAAATCTTACTCTGATTACATCAGAGAAGGCCAGGTACCCTACACCATAACAGGGGGTTTGAAATTTTGACTTGTCTACTTAAAGATCACCAAAATCTGATAACAAGGTCAATTAAGTCCCTGGGTGGGATTGAACCACCAACCTTTTGGTTAATAGCCTTACACACTAACTGATTGCGCCACCGCGACACTTTGCAAAAGTACATACTGACAAAGGCTAATAAGCATTCATCTAGAACGATTCCTAGAAACATTTTAAAAAGTCAATAATGTGGAGAGTTTTTGTATGATGTTTCTTCCATCAACCAATGAAGAAACACATTGGTACTTTCCCATGATGAGTGAGTGCTTCAGGATCTCTTGCACTTACATGTGCAGCAGAGTACTGTAATGGAAGCATGCTGGGTCCATAACCCAGAGGTAGGCAGATTGAAACTATCCTCTGCTATATGCATTTTTTTTTTGTTAATTAAAGTAATCCAAAACTGGGATTGATATTTTTGCTCTTTTATTTTTACTTAAAGTACAATAACTTTTACCATTTTAATTTGTTTTAATAGTATATTGACAGTATTGTTTTCTTTCAAAAATCCAATTAATTTTCTTTACCCGATTATTAAAATGGTAATTGACAAAAGCAAACTACATTGTCACCAGAAGAGCAATACAAAATGTACAAGTGATATATTAAAATCATCTTTCCAGCTTGAATTTCAATGATGCATTGGGGCAACGATTTTGTGAGAAACATCTTCACCCTTAAATAAAGATTTTCTTAATTCCTTACCTGTGTGCTAATTAGATATCACCTTGTTTTCACATTAAACAGACTTCCACATGAGAAAGCAGCAAGGATGCAGTGGCGTTAATGTTTCCTGGTGTCAACCTGTATTATTTCAGTAGATATTGAAATGAGGATGCATCTTGCTGCCTTTCCAATGAAGCAAGTTTAATTTAGTAATAGGTGAAAAACCATCCCTACAAAGATGTTAATCAGATACTTGACTTTGTGGACACTTTTCAGAGAACAAATTTGTTAGCATAAAAATAAAGCCAGAAAATGAAGAGCTGTTTAATCAGTCAATTGGATTTTTTTGCCAGCATATTTCTTTTTCTCTGCAACCCACTGCTAAATTGTGCTTCCTAGCTGTTTTTATAAAATCACTGAATCAAATCTAACTCTGATTACATCAGAGAAGGCCAGGTACCCTACACCATAACAGGGGTTTTCGAAATTTTGACTTGTCTACTTAAATATCACCAAAATCTGATCACAAGGTCAATTACGTCCCTGGGTGGGATTGAACCACCAACCTTTTGATTAATAGCTGAACACACTAACCGATTGCGCCACAGAGACACTTTGCAAAAAGTACATACTGACAAAGACTAATAAGCATTCATCTAGAACGTTTCCTAGAAAAACTTTAAAAAGTCAATAATCTGGAGAGTTTTTGTAAGATGTTTCTTCCAGCAACCAATGAAGAAACACATTGGTACTTTCGCATGATGAGTGAGTGCTTCAGGATCTCTTGCACTTACATGTGCAGCAGAGTACTGCACTGGAAGCATGCTGGGCCCATAACCCAGAGGTAGGCAGATTGAAACTATCCTTTGCTATATGCATTTTTTTTTGTTCATTAAAGTAATCCAAAACTGGGATTGATATTTTAGCTTTTATTTTTACTTAAAGTACAATAACTTTTACCATTTTAATTTGTTTTAATAGTATATTGACAGTATTGTTTTCTTTCAAAAATCCAATTAATTTTCTTTACCCGATTATTAAAATGGTAATTGACAAAAACAAACTACATTGTCACCAGAAGAGCAATACAAAATGTACAAGTGATATATTAAAATCATCTTTCCAGCTTGAATTTCAATGATGCATTGGGGCAACGATTTTGTGAGAAACATCTTCACCCTTAAATAAAGATTTTCTTAATTCCTTACCTGTGTGCTAATTAGATATCACCTTGTTTTCACATTAAACAGACTTCCACATGAGAAAGCAGCAAGGATGCAGTGGCGTTAATGTTTCCTGGTGTCAACCTGTATTATTTCAGTAGATATTGAAATGAGGATGCATCTTGCTGCCTTTCCAATGAAGCAAGTTTAATTTAGTAATAGGTGAAAAACCATCACTACAAATATGTTAATCAGATACTTGGCTTTGTGGACACTTTTCAGAGAACAAATTAGTTAGCATAAAAATAAAGCCAGAAAATGAAGAGCTGTTTAATCACTCAATTGGATTTTTCTGCCAGCATATTTCTTTTTCTCTGCAACCCACTGCTAAATTGTGCTTCCTAGCTGTTTTTATAAAATCACTGAATCAAATCTAACTCTGATTACATCAGAGAAGGCCAGGTACCCTACACCATAACAGGGGGTTTGAAATTTTGACTTGTCTACTTAAAGATCACCAAAATCTGATCACAAGGTCAATTAAGTCCCTGGGTGGGATTGAACCACCAACCTTTTGGTTAATAGCCTTACACACTAACTGATTGCGCCACAGCGACACTTTGCAAAACTATATACTGACAAAGGCTAATAAGCATTCATCTAGAACGATTCCTAGAAACATTTTAAAAAGTCAATAATGTGGAGAGTTTTTGTAAGATGTTTCTTCCATCAACCAATGAAGAAACACATTGGTACTTTCCCATGATGAGTGAGTGCTTCAGGATCTCTTGCACTTACATGTGCAGCAGAGTACTGTAATGGAAGCATGCTGGGTCCATAACCCAGAGGTAGGCAGATTGAAACTATCCTCTGCTATATGCATTTTTTTTGTTAATTAAAGTAATCCAAAACTGGGATTGATATTTTTGCTCTTTTATTTTTACTTAAAGTACAATAACTTTTACCATTTTAATTTGTTTTAATAGTATATTGACAGTATTGTTTTCTTTCAAAAATCCAATTAATTTTCTTTACCCGATTATTAAAATGGTAATTGACAAAAACAAACTACATTGTCACCAGAAGAGCAATACAAAATGTACAAGTGATATATTAAAATCATCTTTCCAGCTTGAATTTCAATGATGCATTGGGGCAACGATTTTGTGAGAAACATCTTCACCCTTAAATAAAGATTTTCTTAATTCCTTACCTGTGTGCTAATTAGATATCACCTTGTTTTCACATTAAACAGACTTCCACATGAGAAAACAGCAAAGATGCAGTGGCGTTAATGTTTCCTGGTGTCAACCTGTATTATTTCCGTAGATATTGAAATGAGGATGCATCTTGCTGCCTTTCCAATGAAGCAAGTTTAATTTAGTAATAGGTGAAAAACCATCCCTACAAAGATGTTAATCAGATACTTGGCTTTGTGGACACTTTTCAGAGAACAAATTTGTTATCATAAAAATAAAGCCAGAAAATGAAGAGCTGTTTAATCACTCAATTGGATTTTTCTGCCAGCATTTTTCTTTTTCTCTGCAACCCACTGCTAAATTGTGCTTCCTAGCTGATTTTTTATAAAATCACTTAATCAAATCTAACTCTGATTACATCAGAGAAGGCCAGGTACCCTACACCATAAGAGGGGGTTTGCAATTTTGACTTGTCTACTTAAATATCACCAAAATCTGATCACAAGGTCAATTACGTCCCTGGGTGGGATTGAACCACCAACCTTTTGACTAATAGCTGAACACACTAACCGATTGCGCCACAGAGACACTTTGCAAAAAGTCCATACTGACAAAGACTAATAAGCATTCATCTAGAACGTTTCCTAGAAAAACTTTAAAAAGTCAATAATCTGGAGAGTTTTTGTAAGATGTTTCTTCCAGCAACCAATGAAGAAACACATTGGTACTTTCGCATGATGAGTGAGTGCTTCAGGATCTCTTGCACTTACATGTGCAGCAGAGTACTGCAATGGAAGCATGCTGGGCCCATAACCCAGAGGTAGGCAGATTGAAACTATCCTTTGCTATATGCATTTTTTTTTTGTTCATTAAAGTAATCCAAAACTGGGATTGATATTTTAGCTTTTATTTTTACTTAAAGTACAATAACTTTTACCATTTTAATTTGTTTTAATAGTATATTGACAGTATTGTTTTCTTTCAAAAATCCACTTAATTTTCTTTACCCTATTATTAAAATGGTAATTGACAAAAACAAACTACATTGTCACCAGAAGAGCAATACAAAATGTACAAGTGATATATTAAAATCATCTTTCCAGCTTGAATTTCAATGATGCATTGGGGCAACGATTTTGTGAGAAACATCTTCACCCTTAAATAAAGATTTTCTTAATTCCTTACCTGTGTGCTAATTAGATATCACCTTGTTTTCACATTAAACAGACTTCCACATGAGAAAGCAGCAAGGATGCAGTGGCGTTAATGTTTCCTGGTGTCAACCTGTATTATTTCAGTAGATATTGAAATGAGGATGCATCTTGCTGCCTTTCCAATGAAGCAAGTTTAATTTAGTAATAGGTGAAAAACCATCCCTACAAATATGTTAATCAGATACTTGGCTTTGTGGACACTTTTCAGAGAACAAATTAGTTAGCATAAAAATAAAGCCAGAAAATGAAGAGCTGTTTAATCACTCAATTGGATTTTTCTGCCAGCATATTTCTTTTTCTCTGCAACCCACTGCTAAATTGTGCTTCCTAGCTGTTTTTATAAAATCACTGAATCAAATCTAACTCTGATTACATCAGAGAAGGCCAGGTACCCTACACCATAACAGGGGTTTGAAATTTTGACTTGTCTACTTAAAGATCACCAAAATCTGATAACAAGTTCAATTAAGTCCCTGGGTGGGATTAAACCACCAACCTTTTGGTTAATAGCCTTACACACTAACTGATTGCGCCACAGCGACACTTTGCAAAAGTACATACTGACAAAGGCTAATAAGCATTCATCTAGAACGATTCCTAGAAACATTTTAAAAAGTCAATAATGTGGAGAGTTTTTGTAAGATGTTTCTTCCATCAACCAATGAAGAAACACATTGGTACTTTCCCATGACGAGTGAGTGCTTCAGGATCTCTTGCACTTACATGTGCAGCAGAGTACTGTAATGGAAGCATGCTGGGTCCATAACCCAGAGGTAGGCAGATTGAAACTATCCTCTGCTATATGCATTTTTTTTGTTAATTAAAGTAATCCAAAACTGGGATTGATATTTTTGCTCTTTTATTTTTACTTAAAGTACAATAACTTTTACCATTTTAATTTGTTTTAATAGTATATTGACAGTATTGTTTTCTTTCAAAAATCCAATTAATTTTCTTTACCCGATTATTAAAATGGTAATTGACAAAAACAAACTACATTGTCACCAGAAGAGCAATACAAAATGTACAAGTGATATATTAAAATCATCTTTCCAGCTTGAATTTCAATGATGCATTGGGGCAACGATTTTGTGAGAAACATCTTCACCCTTAAATAAAGATTTTCTTAATTCCTTACCTGTGTGCTAATTAGATATCACCTTGTTTTCACATTAAACAGACTTCCACATGAGAAAACAGCAAAGATGCAGTGGCGTTAATGTTTCCTGGTGTCAACCTGTATTATTTCCGTAGATATTGAAATGAGGATGCATCTTGCTGCCTTTCCAATGAAGCAAGTTTAATTTAGTAATAGGTGAAAAAACATCCCTACAAAGATGTTAATCAGATACTTGGCTTTGTGGACACTTTTCAGAGAACAAATTTGTTATCATAAAAATAAACCCAGAAAATGAAGAGCTGTTTAATCACTCAATTGGATTTTTCTGCCAGCATTTTTCTTTTTCTCTGCAACCCACTGCTAAATTGTGCTTCCTAGCTGTTTTTTTTATAAAATCACTTAATCAAATCTAACTCTGATTACATCAGAGAAGGCCAGGTACCCTACACCATAAGAGGGGGTTTGCAATTTTGACTTGTCTACTTAAATATCACCAAAATCTGATTACAAGGTCAATTACGTCCCTGGGTGGGATTGAACCACCAACCTTTTGATTAATAGCTGAACACACTAACCGATTGCGCCACAGAGACACTTTGCAAAAAGTACATACTGACAAAGATTAATAAGCATTCATCTAGAACGTTTCCTAGAAAAACTTTAAAAAGTCAATAATCTGGAGAGTTTTTGTAAGATGTTTCTTCCAGCAACCAATGAAGAAACACATTGGTACTTTCGCATGATGAGTGAGTGCTTCAGGATCTCTTGCACTTACATGTGCAGCAGAGTACTGCAATGGAAGCATGCTGGGCCCATAACCCAGAGGTAGGCAGATTGAAACTATCCTTTGCTATATGCATTTTTTTTTTGTTCATTAAAGTAATCCAAAACTGGGATTGATATTTTAGCTTTTATTTTTACTTAAAGTACAATAACTTTTACCATTTTAATTTGTTTTAGTGCAAAAGGCATATCAACAGTCAGCACTAACTGGTGACATGCCATTTGTACAAGTAAGCCATGTGTGACTAATATATAAACATACTTTATTAAATAACACCTCAAACTATCATACCCTGGATTCAAACCTATAACCTGTTGAATTCTAATCAAACACCCTACCCATGGAGCTACTTGATCCTGCATCTTTTCTAACCTCCAAAAACAGATTCAGTTGCATTTTCCAGCGTGTTTTGTTTGCGCCTTTGCAAATGTCTTACATCGACAAACTTATTTAGTACTATTTTGCAAATAGGGTTACATTGTCGCAACATTGTGTTCCCTAATTGCTTGATTTTTAAAATGCAACAATTGATAAAGACACCTGATAATTGCTCTGTGGAGTCTTATTTTGTGTTTTGTGTTTAGTCTTTAGATCTGAATTTGAATGTACTTGTGAACTAACTTAATTTCCTACTTCTAAATTCATTCCTAAATTCACTACTTACATGAATCCTGTAGTTGGGCATTTTGGGACTTCGATTGTGGGCATTGTTTTGTGTCCAGACCAGCAGCAGGTGGTGTGCATTTGCTGGAAAGGCATCGAAGACCTCCGATATGCTGCATCTCCTGATGTGTGTCTCCCTCAAGTGGCTGTCAGCAAATGCCTGCTAGACACCCCATTCCAAGCTGATTGTGACATCATGGAACATGCATCATAGAACAGGCATGCTAAAACATGGGTCTTCAACCTGCGACCCTCCAGCTGCTGTGGAACTACACATCCCAGCATGCCCTGCCTCAGTTTTAGCATACCTTAATAGCAAAACTGTGGCAGGGCATGCTGGGATGTGTAGTTTCACAGCAGCTGGAGGGCCACAGGATGAAGACCCATGTGCTAGAGCCAAGCCGCAGGTACATTGAATGCTAGCAAGCTGAATATTTAAATCCTTTTTGTTCCGCAGCATTCCAATGCGGAAGATTCCATGGAACCAGAGATCCTTCCATTGAGAAGGACATGCTGCCTGGATGACTACACTGTGCAAATTAAATCACGGAGCCAGTTGGCTTGTGGGTGGCTCTGGTGACTGGGTGGTTGGGTGGGTGGTGTGTCGGAAGTGGAGCGCATGCAAATGATTGTGTATCATCCAGCTAGTGAGAGAGAAAACTCATGCAGGAGTGTGCCTGCTTGTCAGTGGGTTATGCACCTTGCCAGACGTTAAATCTACATAGAGCAGCTGGAGGGGACAAGAGCAGGTTTGCAAAATATAGATAGAAGAGCATATATGCTGGCGCATTCTCCATGATTGTGTCAGCTTATGTTTTGGTGCACTGCACTTTCCTCCACTAAGTTTTAGCCATTTTTGTTAAGCTCAAGTGTAGTTGCTTCTCGGCCTTTTGGCTGTGATCTTGTATCGTGGTTGAAGGGTCTGCTGGAGGGAGGGATTGTTTTCTTCATTGGCGAAAGACCAAAGATATTCCAGGATGGAAGGCTTGGGAACACTATCTGTTTTTCAGTTGTGGAAGAGCACAGAGGTCGGATTGGACTACATTCTATAGTAAAGGATATCTTTCTATTTATTGACCCTCCCCTTATATGTGTCTGTGTTACAATAAAGCTTCGGTTTTGTGAATCCCTCACCCTCTTACACTCCACACCCATAGCCTTATTAACTGTTGTATTATTGTATAGTTTAAATGTATAGTGCAGTTCATGATTTATAGTGTAGGCTGGCCTGTGCTGTAGTTCTGGAACTGTACTATACCGTCAGCATTTGTATTGTGTTTTGGCTGTGCTGCAACACTGTACTTATGTGTGTAATGTTTATGTATGTTTTTTTAATGTCAATAAAAACTGCTTTTTCAAGCCAATATCTGAAAACAATCAATGTTTATCTTTGATGGCAATAAAAGTGGTATGATATTTGATGCTTTTGAAAGGCAATATCTGATATGTCCCCTATCTGGGAACCATATATTAAATGGCTTTTCAGAAAAGGGAGATGGGAGAAGAGCTTTCAGTATTTGTAGGACCGATGCACATAAAGAAGCAAAAAAACATACATAAACATTACACACATAAGTACCGCGTTGCGGCAATGCCAAAACACAATAGAAATGCTGACGGTATAGTACAGTTCAAGAACTACAGCACAGGCCAGCCTACACTATAAATCATGAACTGCACTATACATTTAAACTGTACAATAATACAACAGTTAATAAGGCTATGGGTGTGGAGTGTAAGAGGGTGAGGGAATCACAAGCCCGAAGCTTTATTGAAAGACTGACACATATAAGGGGAGGATTAATAAATAGAAAGACATCCTTTACTATAGAATGTAGTCCAATCCGGTCTTTCAACTCTTCCACAATTGAAAAACGGATAGTGTTCCCAAGCCTTCCATCCTGGAATATCTTTGGTCTTTCGCCAATGAAGAAAGCAATCCCTCCCTCCAGCAGACCCTTCAACCACAATACAAGATCACAGCCAAAAGGCCGAGAAGCAACTACACTTGAGCTTAACAAAAATGGCTAAAACTTAGTGGAGGAAAGTGCAGTGCACCAAAACATAAGCTGACACAATCATGGAGAATGCGCCAGCATATATGCTCTTCTATCTATATTTTGCAAACCTGCTCTTGTCCCCTCCAGCTGCTCTATGTAGATTTAACGTCTGGCAAGGTGCATAACCCACTGACAAGCAGGCACACTCCTGCATGAGTTTTCACTCTCACTAGCTGGATGATACACAATCATTTGCATGTGCTCCACCTCCGACACACCACCCACCCAACCACCCAGTCACCAGAGCCACCCACAAACCAAATGGCTCCGTGATTTAATTTGCACAGTGTAGTCATCCAGGCAGCATGTCCTTCTCAATGGAAGGATCTCTGGTTCCATGGAATCTTCCGCATTGGAATGCTGCGGAACAAAAAGGATTTAAATATTCAGCTTGCTAGCATTCAATGTACCTGCGGCTTGGCTCTAGCACATGGGTCTTCATCCTGTGGCCCTCCAGCTGCTGTGAAACTACACATCCCAGCATGCCCTGCCACAGTTTTGCTATAAGGTATGCTAAAACTGAGGCAGGGCATGCTGGGATGTGTAGTTCCACAGCAGCTGGAGGGTCGCAGGTTGAAGACCCATGTTTTAGCATGCCTGTTCTATGATGCATGTTCCGTGATGTCACAATCAGCTTGGAATGGGGTGTCTAGCAGGCATTTGCTGACAGCCACTTGAGGGAGACACACATCAGGAGATGCAGCATATCGGAGGTCTTCGATGCCTTTCCAGCAAATGCACACCACCTGCTGCTGGTCTGGACACAAAACAATGCCCACAATCGAAGTCCCAAAATGCCCAACTACAGGATTCATGTAAGTAGTGAATTTAGGAATGAATTTAGAAGTAGGAAATTAAGTTAGTTCACAAGTACATTCAAATTCAGATCTAAAGTCTAGGTAGGCCTCACGTCCTGGCAGCCGCCAGCATTTAAAAATGCCTTGATTAGAGGTACGGAATTAAATGTAGATAAGAAGTAGACACAAAATAAGACTCCGCAGAGCAGTTATCAGGTGTTTTTATCAATTGTTGCATTTAAAAAATCAAGCAATTAGGGAACACAATGTTGCAACAATGTAACCCTATTTGCAAAATAGTACTAAATAAGTTTGTCGATGTAAGACATTTGCAAAGGCGCATCCAAAACACGCTGGAAAATGCAACTGAATCTGTTTTTGGAGGCTAGAATAGGAAATGTGCATCGGTCCTACAAGTACTGAAAGCTCTTCTCCCATCTCCCTTTTCTGAAAAGCCATTTAATATATGGTTCCCAGATAGGGGACATATCAGATATTGCCTTTCAAAAGCAGCAAATATCATACCACTTCTATTGCCATCAAAGATAAACATTGATTGTTTTCAGATATTGGATTAAAAAAGCAGTCTTTATTGACATAAAGAAGCAAAAAAACATACATAAACATTACACACATAAGTACTGTGTTGCAGCACAGCCAAAACACAATACAAATGCTGTCGGTATAGTACAGTTCAAGAACTACAGCACAGGTCAGCCTACACTATAAATCATGAACTGCACTATACATTTAAACAATACAATAGTTAATAAGGCTATGGGTGTGGAGTGTAAGAGGGTGACGGAATCACAAGCCCAAAGCTTTATTGAAAGACAGACACATATAAAGGGAGGATTAATAAATACAAAGATACCCTTTACTATAGAATGTAGTCCAATCCGGTCTTTCAACTCTTCCACAACTGAAAAACGGATAGTGTTCCCAAGCCTTCCATCCTGGAATATCTTCAGTCTCTCGCCAATGAAGAAAACAATCCCTCCAGCAGACTCTTCAACCACAATACAATATCACAGCCAAAAGAGCGAGAAGCAACTACACTTGCGTTTAAACAAAATGGCTAAAACTTAGTGGAGGAAAGTGCAGTGCACCAAAACATAAGCTGACACAATCATGGAGAATGCGCCAGCATATATGCTCTTCTGTCTATATTTTCCAAACCTGCTCTTGTCCCCTCCAGTTGCTCCATGTAGATTTGACGTCTGGCAAGGTGCATAACTCACTGACAAGCAGGCACACTCCTACATGAGTTTTCTCTCTCACTAGCTGGATGATACACATTCATTTGCATGTGCTCCACCTCCGACACACCGCCCACCCAACCACCCAGTCACCAGAGCCACCCACAAGCCAACTGGCTCCGTGATTTAATTTGCACAGTGCAGTCATCCAGGCAGCATGTCCTTCTCAATGGAATAATCTCTGGTTCCATGGAATCTTCCGCATTGGAATGCTGCGGAACAAAAAGGATTTAAACATTCAGCTTGCTAGCATTCAATGTACCTGCGGTTTGGTTCTAGCACATGGGTCTTCATCCTGTGGCCCTCCAGCTGCTGTGAAACTACACATCCCAGCATGCCCTGCCACAGTTTTGCTTTTAAGGTATGCTAAAACTGAGGCAGGGCATGCTGGGATATGTAGTTCCACAGCAGCTGGAGGGTCGCAGGTTGAAGACCCATGTTCTAGCATGCCTGTTCTATGATGCATGTTCCGTGATGTCACAATCAGCTTGGAATGGGGTGTCTAGCATGCATTTGCTGACAGCCACTTGAGGCAGACACACATCAGGAGATGCAGCATATCGGAGGTCTTCGATGCCTTTCCAGCAAATGCACACCACCAGCTGCTGGTCTGGACACAAAACAATGCCCACAATTGAAGGCTCAAAATGCCCAACTACAGGATTAATGTAAGTAGTGAATTTAGGAATGAATTTAGAAGTAGGAAATTAAGTTAGTTCACAAGTACATTCAAATTCAGATCTAAAGACTAGGTAGGCCTCACGTCCTGGCAGCACCCAGCATTTAAAAATGCCTTGATTATAGGTAGGGAATTAAATGTAGATAAGAAGTAGACACAAAAGAAGACTCCACAGAGCAATTATCAGGTGTCTTTATCAATTTTTGCATTTAAAAAATCAAGCAATTAGGGAACACAATGTTGCGACAATGTAACCCTATTTGCAAAATAGTACTAAATAAGTTTGTCGATGTAAGACATTTGCAAAGGCGCAAACAAAACACGCTGGAAAATGCAACTGAATCTGTTTTTGGAGGTTAGAATAGATGCAGGATCAAGTAGCTCAATGGGTAGGGTGTTTGATTAGAATTTAACAGGTTTTAGGTTTGAATCCTGGGTATGATAGTTTGAGGTGTTATTTAATAAAGTATGTTTATATATTAGTCACACATGGCTTACTTGTACAAATGGCATGTCACCAGTTAGTGCTGACTGCTGATATGCCATTTACACAAACATGCCATGTGTGACTGTATATGCATTTAAGGAGGGCACCCCTGCAATACCACAAACCATTGAGTGTCAAGTATACTAGATATATCTTCATATCTCATGTGCTTTCTCTGAGACCAATCTTGTTATGCCCCTTCCCCACAAGGCATGCGCCTTTTGTCCATATTGCAAAAATGGGGGGGAGGGCATATAATTCTCTGTCACAGGGCACCAAAAAGTCTAGTTATGGCTCTGGTATGCATTATGTAATCTGGCAGACCATCTCTCCAACACTGGCTGGTTGGAATAGAAATCCGGTTATCTATGTGAGCAAATGACCATCAACGATTTACTCTCAAACACTAAAAAATGGACAAAAATGGTCCCCTAAACAAATTGGTTAAATTTTGGGTTTAACCAATTTGTGTAATGACCATTTTTGACCACTTTTCTAGTGTTTGGGAGCAAATGGTTAATTGACATTTGCTCCTATACATTACCAGATTTTCATTCCAACCATCCAGACTGGATAGATAGCCTGACAGATAATTGTGTAGTGTACGCCCAGGATAACTGTTAGTCATGCTTTATTTTATGGCGGCACATAAATGGGTGGACAGATCCAGGGCAAGCACTGCCCACTCATGCATAGTTGTCAACTGATGTGAAGTTCCAGGGGGCAATCTCAGTTATAAAGGGAAGTATCTGGAAATTGTCCCTAGTTAAAAAAAAAAAAAAAATTTGATCAACTCCATTTATTTAGTATGATATCCCAGGTGATAGGATGCCGGCAGTCAGAACAACATACTTTATTAAATAACACATCTCAAACTACCATACCCAGGATTCAAACCTATAACCTGTTGAATTCTAATCAAACACCCTACCTATTGAGCTATTTGATCCTGCATAAAAATTGTGAACATTATATGAAGCTATTGGTACTTTGCAAAAAAAAAGAATCAGCATTACAACGCAGCAGATCCATGCAGTTTGCAGCCACACACTACATGTATCTGCTCAGCCACAATGCTGATTATTTCTTCACAAAGTACAAGGTGAGCTCCAAACAGAATTCTCTAGCTTAGAATTATACCTTTCTTTGCCAAACCTAGAAGTCGGGCCCCCCACCCTGGGATCCCCCAGAGGGAGGCCTGCACCGTCATGCGGCAGGCTTGTCCGTTTTGGAAGCAGGCTGATGGGCAGCCCAGGATTGCTTCAGTCTGGGCTTGGCAGGTCTGGAAACATGAGCTTGCTTTGGGTATGCCTGACCTTGGGTACGCTTTACCTGGAGGATGAAAGGGCCAAGAAAAGTACTTTTAGCCTTCTGCGTGGTAGGAGTCATACTAGGTAGGCAAGCTGTTTTAGCAGTAGCCAGATCAGCTACAATCTTATTGAGGTCTTCTCCAAAAGGAGATTCAACTGAGGCAGCACAAGGGAACTCTCATCTGGGGACAACAACTGCAGGGAGAACACATATTTTCAGATGAACATGGTAGGGCAGAAGGCTGCCTAATACTGAAGCACCCCCAAACAACAAATCAAATGCAACTTACTTGACAGAGATGTGCCTGAGCAACGGCCCTCCCCAGCCCTATCCCAAATCATACTTATTTTGCATAGGAGATACCATGGTCATGAAGATTGTTCTCCCAGGGTTAGGTTCATTCATTGCATTCTGGGTATGCTGACCCCTGTGATTTCCCCAAATGTGGGAAACTCGACTGCATTATTTGTGGTAGTGGGGGACTGTATTTGTGCTTTCCTCTGGTCAGCTCTGGTAAAATTCAGATTTCTTTGTCTCAGATCTTCCTCTAGCCTTGTTCTTCTTTCGAGAGTTCCCTTGTGCTGCCTCAGTTGGATCTCCTTCACTTGACAGGGGGGTGCCCGAGCAGCGACCCTCCCCAGCTCTAGCCCAACTCCTACTTACCTGCCAGGTGAGATACTATGATCATGAAGTTGCTTCTCCCAGGGCAAGGCTCACCCATTGCACTCTGGGTGTGCTGCCCCTGCGATTTCCCCAAATGTGGGAAACTTGACTGCATAATTTGAGTTTTCCCTGGTCGGCTCTCATGTAATTCAGATCTCTTTGTCTCAGGTCTCTCTCCAGCCTAGTTTGCTGTCTGGTTCCACTTCTTTTTTCTTGAGCCCCTCCCTTCTATACCCTTGTGCACTATCCTGACTTCTCCTCCCGTCTGCTTACTTTGTGCCTCCCAATGCACAATGCAAACTACGGGTAGTGCTGCAGGGCCCACACCCTTTTACTTGCTTTACAGAGCAGCTCTGGAGCTGTTACAGTGCCCAGCTGCTGCAAGAAATCAGCTTGAATGCTTCAGGGGCTGGGGAATGGCCAACATGAGCCCCACACCGAAGGAGGGTGGGGGTGCTTAATGCGAACTAGGGGTCATCCAAGCACCACAAAAGGCCTCCATGCCCTGCACGCTCCTTTTCTCTTTTCATATGCAGACAAGGGTTGAAGCCAACTTTGACCCACTGCTTGGATGACATCACCATATTCAAATCCATCTGCTGCAGGCCATCCCCCAGGAATGCTTGCACTAGTTGTTGCATTTGGTTTGTTGTTTGGGGGTGCTTCAGTATTAGGCAGCCTTCTGCCACCCCATGTTCATCTGAAAATATGTGTTCTCCCTGCAGTTGTTGTCCCCAGATGAGAGTTCCCTTGTGCTGCCTCAGTTGAATCTCCTTTACTTGACAGAGATGTGCCTGAGCAGCGGCCCTCCCCAGCCCTATCCCAAATCATACTTATTTTGCATAGGAGATACTATTGTCATGAAGATTGTTTTCCCAGGGTGAGGTTCATTCATTGCATTCTGGGTATGCTGACCCCTGTGATTTCCCCAAATGTGGGAAACTCGACTGCATTATTTGTGGTAGTGGTGGACTGTGTTTGTGCTTTCCTCTGGTCAGCTCTGGTAAAGTCAGATTTCTTTGTCTCAGATCTTCCTCTAGCCTTGTTCTTCTTTTGAGAGTTCCCTTGTGCTGCCTCAGTTGGATCTCCTTCACTTGAAAGGTAGTGCCCGAGCAGCGACCCTCCCCAGCTCTAGCCCAACTCCTACTAACCTGCCAGGTGAGATACTATGATCATGAAGGTGCTTCTCCCAGGGCAAGGCTCACCCATTGCACTCTGGGTGTGCTGCCCCTTGCGATTTCCCCAAATGTGGGAAACTTGACTGCATAATTTGTGTTTCCCCTGGACGGCTCTCGTATAATTCAGATCTCTTTGTCTCAGGTCTCTCTCCAGCCTAGTATGCTGTCTGTTTCCACTTCTCTTTTCTTGAGCCCCTCCCTTCTATAACCTTGTGCACTATCCTGACTTCTCCTCCCGTCTGCTTACTTTGTGCCTTCCAATGCACAATGCAAACTACAGGTAGTGCTGCAGGGCCCACACCCTTTTACTTGCCTTACAGAGCAGCTCTGGAGCTGTTACAGTACCCAGCTGCTGCAAGAAATCAGCTTGAATGCTTCAGGGGCTGGGGCATGGCCAACATGAGCCCCACACCGAAGGAGGGTGGGGGTGTTTAATGCGAACTAGGGGTCATCCAAGCGTCGCAAAAGGCCGCCATGCCCTGCATATCCCTTTTCTCTTTTCATAAGCAGACGAGGGTTGAAGCCAACTTTGACCCACTGCTTGGATGACATCACTTGCTGCCTTTCCAATGAAGCAAGTTTAATTTAGTAATAGGTGAAAAACCATCCCTACAAAGGTGTTAATCAGATACTTGGCTTTGTGGACACTTTTCAGAGAACAAATTAGTTAGCATAAAAATAAAGCCAGAAAATGAAGAGCTGTTTAATCACTCAATTGGATTTTTCTGCAAGCGTATTTCTTTTTCTCTGCAACCCACTGCTAAGTTGTGCTTCCTAGCTGTTCTTTTATAAAATCACTTAATCAAATCTAACTCTGATTACATCAGAGAAGGCCAGGTACCCTACACCATAAGAGGGGGTTTGAAATTTTGACTTGTCTACTTAAAGATCACCAAAATCTGATGACAAGGTCAATAACATCCCTGGGTGGGATTGAACCACCAACCCTTTGGTTAATAACCAAACACACTAACCGATTGCACCACCGAGACACTTTGCAAAAGTACATACTGACAAAGGTTAATAAGCATTCATCTAGAACGTTTCCTAGAAAACTTTAAAAAGTCAATAATCTGGAGAGTTTTTGTAAGATGTTTCTTCCATCAACCAATGAAGAAACGCATTGGTACTTTCCCATGATGAGTGAGTGCTTCAGGATCTCTTGCACTTACATGTGCAGCAGAGTACTGCAATGGAAGCATGCTGGGTCCATAGCCCAGAGGTAGGCAGATTGAAACTATCCTCTGCTATATGCGTTTTTTTTTTGTTAATTAAAGTAATCCAAAACTGGGATTGATATTTTTGCTCTTTTATTTTTACTTAAAGTACAATAACTTTTACCATTTTCATTTGTTTTAATAGTATATTGACAGTATTGTTTTCTTTCAAAAATCCACTTAATTTTCTTTACCCGATTATTAAAATGGTAATTGACAAAAACAAACTACATTGTCACCAGAAGAGCAATACAAAATGTACAAGTGATATATTAAAATCATCTTTCCAGCTTGAATTTCAATGATGCATTGGGGCAACGATTTTGTGAGAAACATCTTCACCCTTAAATAAAGATTTTCTTAATTCCTTACCTGTGTGCTAATTAGATATCACCTTGTTTTCACATTAAACAGACTTCCACATGAGAAAGCACAAAGGATGCAGTGGCGTTAATGTTTCCTGGTGTCAACCTGTATTATTTCAGTAGATATTGAAATGAGGATGCATCTTGCTGCCTTTCCAATGAAGCAAGTTTAATTTAGTAATAGGTTAAAAACCATCCCTACAAATGTGTTAATCAGAAACTTGGCTTTGTGGACACTTTTCAGAGAACAAATTTGTTAGCATAAAAATAAAGCCAGAAAATGAAAAGCTGTTTAATCACTCAATTGGATTTTTTTGCCAGCATATTTCTTTTTCTCTGCAACCCACTGCTAAATTGTGCTTCCTAGCTGTTTTTATAAAATCACTGAATCCAATCTAACTCTGATTACATCAGAGAAGGCCAGGTACCCTACACCATAAGAGGGGGTTTGAAATTTTC